>NC_091169.1:43856845-43936845 GCF_040958095.1 Procambarus clarkii | reverse complement strand
GGCGATAAGTTCCATATTCTCCAAGGAAAAAGTTCCATATTCTCCAAGGGGAAAAGTTCCATATTCTCCAAGGGAAAAGTTCCATATTCTCCAAGGGGAAAAGTTCCATATTCTCCAAGGGGATAAGTTCCATATTCTCCAAGGGGAAAAGTTCCATATTCTTCAAGGGAAAAGTTCCATATTCTCCAAGTGGAAAAGTTCCATATTCTCCAAGGGAAAAGTTCCATATTCTCCAAGGGGAAAAGTTCCATATTCTCCAAGGGGATAAGTTCCATATTCTCCAAGTGGAAAAGTTCCATATTCTCCCAGGGAAAAGTTCCATATTCTCCAAGGGGAAAAGTTCCATATTCTCCGAGGGAAAAGTTCCATATTCTCCAAGGGGAAAAGTTCCATATTCTCCAAGGGGAAAAGTTCCATATTCTCCAAGGGGAAAAGTTCCATATTCTCCAAGGGGAAAAGTTCCATATTCTCCAAGGGAAAAGTTCCATATTCTCCAAGGGGAAAAGTTCCATATTCTCCAAGGGGAAAAGTTCCATATTCTCCCAGGGAAAAAGTTCCATATTCGCCAAGGGAAAAAGTTCCATATTCTCCAACAAAAAGTCCAAGTCCGCCAAAACAAAATTCAAAATCCACCAACAAAAAATAACCGCCAAATAAAATCAAAATCCGCCAAAAAAATACAAATATTTAAATCCGCCAACAAATCCTGTTATCCCGACATCCACTCTTTAAAGGCTGAGCGCTCTATCATGCTTACGTTTAAAGGATTATCTCTCATAGCGATTATCTTCTCATAGCGATTCACGGATTATATTTAGAGCCCTTCAAATGTTTAATTTTATACACCCTTCTCCCTAAACTTTTGTTTAATCAATTTATGGGATTTTTATCTAAAAAGCAGAGAACTGTCAAGCAGATTTCTGCTGGAGTCCAAGAATGTGAATCTCTCTGGCAACAAGTCAACTGATGAGAAGAATAAGAACTCCTCAACTTATTTCTCAAGGTATTTTTTATTTTGTAATTGCTATAGAAAGAATTATTGTAGGTACCCCCTTGTATCTTAACAGTTTGGGGATATGCTGGTATCTTAACATTACGCTCCTGAGACGGCGCTGGAACCAAGCGTATTGGCGTCTGCCTTTCCATTGGACAATTTCAGCAACGTGGGAAGGAGAAGACCCGCTGCATGGGTAACAACTTCTCCATGTCGATCTACCCTGGCTTAGCGCCCTGAAGAGGACACTCCAGACCAACAACCAGAGCACAACTCTATAGTCTCCCGAGACTACAGGATGCCTACTGAAGCCTCTTAACAGCTTGTAGGGGAGGCTATTGACTCCCATACTGGGAAGTGGGGTATTGTATCGGAGAGAATATATGATTTTTGTCTCGTATAACTTGATTTGATTTTAATCACAATTTAATCATGATAAAATTTAACTTCATCAGTATTATTTGTATGTTAAAAAAAACACAACTTCGTTGGACCATTCGGAATACGGTCGTCTTGTGTGGCTCAGGATCTCTTGACTTAACTGGGCTGGACGGTAGAGCGACGGTCTGGCATCATGCAGGTCGGCGTTCAATCCCCGACCGTCCACAAGTGGTTGGGCACCATTCCCTTCCACCCGTCCCGTCCCAAATCCTTATCCAGACCTCTTCCCCCAGTGCTATATAGTGCTAGCGCCAGAGACGGTCACAACTACAATGGTAATTGCTCCTTATATCGAGTTGCCACTCCGTAAAAAAATGCAGCTGTTTTGCCTAATCACAAACGTAGGTAATTAGGTAATGACGAGGTAATTAGGTCGGGACGGGTTGAGTGGTCACAGTTGTTGTTGTTACAGATTCAGCTACTCGGAACAAGTTCCAAGTAGCACGGGCTATGGTGAGCCCGTAACTTACCTGGCACAGGAGCGGGGCAAGTAGCACGGGCTATGGTGAGCCCGTAGTGGACTTACCAGGCACAGGAGCGGTGCTGTGTGGTGGTCATAGGTCAGGTCACGAAGGGTCAAGTACGGTAACAGGCGACTAAATACAATGTCTTCTCGAATAATACATCGTATTTTGACGTATTGATCCCCCTAAGGCCAAACAACGGTTATACGACAAATTATCCCAACGGCTCGCAAAATTGACGTGATGTCCCGTTTTCTATTCGACGTTCCTCGGTTACGTTAGGTTCGGGCAATTTAGTACACCAGTTTAGAAACGTTGTGGAGCGCTCGAGAAGACGGCCGGGTGAAAGTCTGAGGGCCAGATTCACGAAGCAGTTAAGCTAGCACTTACGAACGTGTACATCTTTTCTCAATCTTTGACGGCTTTGGTTACATTTATTAAACAGTTTACAAGCATGAAAACTTCCCAATCAACTGTTGTTATTGTTATAAACAGCCTCCTGGTGCTTCCGAGCTCATTATCTGTTTAATAATTGTAACCAAAGCCGCCAAAGATTGCGGAAAGATGTACAGGTTCGTAAGTACTTGCGTAACTGCTTCGTGAATCTGGCCCGTGGTCTCGTGCAAGCATCTCAGACTTCTTGTTCAGACTTCTCAAGACCTTCGAGGGTTGAAAAAGTCTATACCTCCTTATGGCTTAGAGACATTTGTAAGACGCTTTCCTATTGGTCCAGCAGCATCTAGGTAGCGCCCTTCCTATTGGCCAGGCAAGAAGGGCGGATACAGCAGGAGTATACCATTATTTACGACCGCTACGAAATTGCATTGTAGGGGAGAGTAAGTTGTTTGTGTTGGCACAATCTTAGACTTAATTAAACTAAACGGCAGAGTAGGAATAGGTGTGAGAGTGAGAAAAAGTTAGAGAGAAGACTGAATAAGTAAATACGGAGACCCTATTTGAACTAATAAATACGGCATCATGCAGGTCGGCGTATTTTGAACTGTAATAATTAAATACGGAGACTATTTGCACTGAAATAAGTAAATATGGAGACCCTATTTCACTGTAATAAGTAAATATGGAGACCCTATTTCACTGTAATAAGTAAATATGGAGACCCTATTTTCACTGTAATAAGTAAATACGGAGACCCTATTTGCACTGTAATAAGTAAATACGGAGACTATTTGAACAGTAATCAGGTGCGTTTAGATGAGTAGGGGACAAACAATTGAAATGGGGGGGGCACAAATTGGGAGCCATTGTGGAGAGATTTTGTGTAGACCAAACATGTCCCCTCACCTGATGCGTCCCTTTCTTTACGGACTTGATCAATCCGTTCAAAAGGCAACGTTATTAGTCAAAGTTAAAGCACCGTAATATTGACGTTTTCTGTCTGTCGGCCTCGATAGGTTAGGTGGGTTGTCTGGGTTTGTACGTTTCTGGCAGGGCTGAACAGTCGCATTTTTTACGGAGTGGCAAAGCGAGGAAACGGGCTAAAATATTAGCACTAAATGGTTTAGATAGCGTTAACTAGGGGGTCGTTAAGGCTGATAATGGGTTCCCTGGTAGTTAGCTCTAGGGTGACGTGAATCACTCTGTCCTCCCACTTAATGTACCGTAGTTTCAATGCTGTCAACCACAGCGTCCATATTCCGGTGCTTTAGGTGAAATGTAAACCACTTTTTAACATGACGTCTCACTGTACTAATGAGTGTCCACTTCGGTGACTTAAGCCCAAACGCTTTTGACGAGGCCAAACCACTTCGTGCATGTCAGGTCTCCCAGAACGAGTGAACTGTTTTCTTCTAGTCAGGACCTCCTTACTTGTCCATGAAGGAGGGGGGGGGGGAGATTATCTCCAGACGACTTAGCGGGGTTTCAAGATAACAGTTAACATACCAAACACAAATACAAAAACTATAATACCAAAGGAAACATCTTGTTAACATTCTTCTTAACTTTTACTTAACATTCATCACGTTTCGAACACTTGTCGTATTCATCAGATCTGAAATACAAAAGTTCAAATCAGCAGCAAAACTAAGACCTCACACTGACCTTGCATTTGTATTCAACAACAAACTTACAGGAGTTTGTACAGTTATTATTGTTATTTTGAAATTAGTTTTGAGTACCCGTGTGATAATTATGAAGTCGTTATATATATATATATATTTGTGGTGGCCTTAGTAACTCTCCAGAGGTTGATAGGCCTAAAGGCCGCCACCTAAACTAGGTTTCATTTCCTTTATTCAGTGACAGTTTGCTTGATCACTTGAAACTAAGTTTTGTGTCTGTGGATCCCAACATGATATCAGGGTTCTCCCGGTGGGTTCAGGAGATCTCTAAGTGCATTCAGGTGGTCCTCGGACGGGTTTAGGGGCCCCTCACGTGGCCTGAGGGGTCCAGATTAGGGTCAGACGGTCTCAGAGAGCCCAAAATAGGCTCAGTGAAAATTCAGTAGGCCTAATTAGCAAGGTCATGTTGCATGCTTGCTTAAAATGGCGCCCACTTGCAAGGTTCTTGAGTTTTGTATATGTTGATTTTCTGGTCTTATCTTATAAGTAACGCCAGAAGAAAACAGAAACAAACTCAAAATTCTTAAACAAAAAATGGTGAAATATACGAAAATAAAAATTAAAAGGGAGAAATACACGAAATGATGAAAAAAATAAGTGGGAGAAAATTATATTTCTAGCTAAAATAATATTTTCATGACACTAACGCATTTAGACACGTTTACGGTGTATTGAGTTCAGTTTAATGAGGGCGCGGGCTCACTTCCCACTCGTTACTGGACGGAAATTGAGTTGATATTGTCCGGGGATGAGCGCCAGTTGGTCAGATATTTATAATACTTTGTTCTCTGTGCCCCCCCCCATCCCATACTTCCCCCCCCCTCTTCTGAAATCCCCCGGCCCCCTTTTCTGAAACCCCCACCCCTCTCCTGTAACTCTACCTCCCCCCCCTGTAACTATTCCTGCAATCCCATCAACCTCCTGCAACCACCAGCACCCCCTCCCCCCCCCCCCACAACCACCAGCACCCCCTCCCCCCCCACAACCACCAGCACCCCCCTCCCCCCCCACAACCACCAGCACCCCCCTCCCCCCCCCACAACCACCAGCACCCCCTTCCCCCCCCCACAACCACCAGCGCCCCCTCACCCCCCCCCCCCACAACCACCAGCGCCCCCTCACCCCCCACAACCACCAGCACCCCCTCCCCCCCCACAACCACCAGCACCCCCTCACCCCCCCCCCCACAACCACCAGCACCCCCCTCACCCCCCCCACAACCACCAGCACCCCCTCCCCCCCCCCACAACCACCAGCACCCCCTCCCCCCCACAACCACCAGCACCCCCTCCCCCCCCACAACCACCAGCACCCCCCCTTCCCCCCCACAACCACCAGCACCCCCTTCCCCCCCCCCCACAACCACCAGCACCCCCTCCCCTCCCCCACAACCACCAGCACCCCCTCCCCTCCCCCACAACCACCAGCACCCCCTCCCCCCCCACAACCACCAGCACCCCCTCCCCCCTACCCCCACCCCTGGCCCAGGTTCCTGGTCATGGAGGCAGAACGTTCTAGTTAAAAATTTACATTTTTACCTGAATTTACCCGAGTGTCACTATATCTAGTGGCCTCGACGGGGACAGGAAGACAGTGGTTTCCCGAACTTTAAACGAGGCACAATCTAAATAAAACAAACAAAAAGACGAATCTGATATTTGAATATTTTACAAAAAGGTGCGAATTTTGTAATGCTTCATTTTAATGAGGAATTCCCAAGCATAAATTATGAGTGAAGATATATGTGATTACGTGAATGAAACATGACGAGTGTATTTATGTACACACAGGCGATGCGTTTTGAAACCCGACGATGCTTTTTTAGACATAGTGGCTCGGTCTGTGTACGCGCGCGGGCTGTTGCCATGGGCAGGTGTACCAGCTCTTGGCGCCAAAAATTCTTCGCCACGTGGGCATTAATCCCGTTTTCCTCCATTAAAAAACTCGTGTCAACAAGATCAACAACAAAAATATGTATTTGTAATACTAAAGCATTAAAAAAATACATTAATAAACCCTTGCGTCGAGTTTATTTTAAGAATTAAGATGTATTCTGCGTGCATGGTGACAAGTTCATGTTGGTAATACTGATCAATACATCCGAAGGCTTTTGATGTGTTCGTTTGTTTTTAAGACTTTTGTTGAAGTAAATTGCTTTTTTGGGAGGGGGACTGTTTTGGGATTTAAAGTTGGTTATATTGCTGGTAAGGTGGTTTGGTCAGTTCTATATCACAGGAGTTTGTGGGTAAATCGTTACCCCCCCCCCACTGATGAGGGGAGGGTCGTGGTGGGTTACCCCTCCCCACTGATGAGAGGAGGGTCGTGGTGGGTTACCCCCCCTCCCTGATGAGGAGAGGGTCGTGGTGGGTTACCCCCCCCCCCCACTGATGAGGGGAGGGTCGTGGTGGGTTACCCCCCCTCCCTGATGAGGGGAGGGTCGTGGTGGGTTACCCCGCCTCCCTGATGAGGGGAGGGTCGTGGTGGGTTACCCCCCACTGATGAGGGGAGGGTCGTAGTTGGTTACCCCCCACTGATGAGGGGAGGGTCGTAGTGGGTTACCCCCCCTCCCCTGATGAGGGGAGGGTCGTGGTGGGTTACCCCCCACTGATGAGGGGAGGGTCATAAGAACATAAGAACAAAGGTAACTGCAGAAGGCCTATTGGCCCATACGAGGCAGCTCCTATTTATAACCACCCAATCCCACTCATATACTTGTCCAACCCGCGCTTGAAACAATCGAGGGACCCCACCTCCAGCACGTTACGCGGTAATTGGTTCCACAAATCAACAACCCTGTTTCAGAACCAGTATTTACCCAAGTCTTTCCTAAATCTAAACTTACCCAATTTATACCCATTGTTTCGTGTTCTGTCTTGTGTTGATACTCGTCTTGGAGAGTTGTGAAAGACAGGGGCCTTAAGAAGACTTTGATAAAGCCGCCTTCAAACGCCATAGCAACTTCTAATTCATTTGACGTTTTGGAGGACGAGTGCTGTGGTGAGACTGCGGATCGCGCAAAAGGGAAAGCAAGGAAGAGAAAGGAAGCGCAGGCCCCTCAGAAAGTAAAGGAAGTACCTAAGCAAACATTAGTTGTGGGAGATTCCCAGATAAGGTATTTGGATAGAGCGTTTTGTGCTAGAGATAGGGGGAACAGGTTAAGGGTTTGCTATCCCGGAGCTGGCATTGGTGATATTATAAACAACATGAATGATATTATGGCTGGTAATGGGAACAATCCCATTATTTGCATTAGCGTGGGAGGAAATGATGTTGGTCGAGTTAGGAGTGAGGAACTGATTCAGAGGTATAAAACAGCCATAGAATTAGTTAGGAGCAAGGGAGGAATCCCGATCATATGTGGCATTCTTCCAAGAAAGGGAGTGGGAAATGAATGGATATCGAGGGCACTTGGTGTCAATTGCCGGCTGGAAAGATATTGCAAATCAAATGCAATATCTTTCATAGACAACTGGGAACACTTCTATGGAAAAAATGAAATGTATGCTCGTGATGGGGTGCATCTATCGAGAGCTGGGGTTGTTGCTGTTGCGAACTCGTTGGAAGAAGTGGTTAGAGGTGTTTGCTTGGGTTTAAACTGTTAGTAGATAGAGGTATGGGAATTGATTTGGAGGAAGGAGGTAATAAAAGTATGTGTTTGTGGGAGAAAGGAATTGGCAAAATGATCAGGGAAAGAGAAGGTCCGCAAAATAACAATTCACTTAGGGTATATTACACTAACAGTAGAAGTCTAAGAAATAAAATTAACGAATTAAATGCTCTTGTCTGCACAGAAAAAATAGATATTATTGCACTTACCGAAACGTGGATGAATGTAGAAAATAGAGAACTATTAGCTGAATATCAAATATATGGATTTAAACTATTTCACTCAGATAGATATATTAGACGAGGAGGGGGAGTAGCCATATATGTTAGGGACAATTTGAAATGTAGTCTCAAAGAGGGAATCAAAACAGAGCCACACACAGAAACTATTTGGATAGAATTAAACGAAAAAGCAAATAATATTATAATAGGAGTAATATATAGGCCACCAAATTTAGACAGAATGGAAGCAAAGCACCTATGGGATGAAATATCTAGAGCATCTAGATCTAACAGTATTTATGTCATGGGTGACTTTAATTTTAGCGGAATAAACTGGTTGAACAAAACAGGGAATAGTGAAGCAGAAGATTTTCTAGAATTAATTGACGATTGCTTTCTTACGCAACACATTAAGGAACCAACACGGGAAAATAATATTTTAGATTTAGTGTTAACTAACAGGGAAACGCAAATTAATGACATCGAAATAGGGAGTGAGCTAGGGAGCAGTGATCACAAAGAAATCAGATTTAGCATAGAATGGAATAGACCAGTAGGAGAAAATTCTGTTAAAGTGCCAGATTTTCGAAAAGCTGATTTTAATAGCCTAAGAAATTTTTTGGGTCAAATTGATTGGAAAGTCTTGGGTATGGGGTGTGGGCCGGTCTTGGAGCGAGACATGAACCCAGCGATAGGTGACTTAAATGGGGATTTCGATGTGGATTCAATATATAACTTATTTAAGAATATTCTAAACAAAGCACAGGAACGTAGTATACCATACAAATTGAATAGATCGAATACAAATGACCCAAAGTGGATAACAAAGAATTTGAAGAACCTTATAGGTAAAAAGAGAGCTTGGTACAAAAGGATTAAAAATGGGGAGGTCACTTTAGAACAGGAATTCGTACAACTGGTTAGAAATGTTAAAAAAGAGATAAGGAAAGCAAAAAGAAACTATGAAGTTCGCATAGCAGGGCAAGCAAAGACAAATCCTAAAGGGTTTTTTCAGTTATATCGTACTAAGACTAGGGAAAGGATAGGTCCATTAAAAACTGAGACAGGTCAAATAACAGATAGTGATGAAGAGATGAGTAGTATTTTTAATAAATATTTTGTATCTGTATTTACTAAAGAGGAACTTAACAATATGCCTTCAGCCGAACAAGTCTATGTGGGTGGGGACGAGGACAGGTTGACGAGTTTAACAGTTACCAGGGAGGATGTTCTTAAACAAATAGTAAAACTCAAACCAAACAAAGCCCCAGGGCCGGATGAAGTGTTTGCCAGGGTGCTTAAAGAATGCAAAGAGGAGCTTTGTGACCCACTGTCAACCATATTTAATAAATCAATAGAGTCAGGCAGAGTGCCAGAGTTTTGGAAAGTTGCTAATGTGATACCAGTTTTTAAGAAAGGAGATAGATCACTTGCGTCTAACTATCGACCAATTAGCCTAACGTCTATTGTGGGAAAGTTACTCGAATCCATAATAGCAAATAAAATTCGTCTTCATCTTGAAAAACATAAATTAATAATTGAGTCGCAACATGGTTTTATAAATGGCCGTTCATGTTTAACAAATTTGTTATCTTTTTATTCTAGCATTGTTGAGGCAGTTGATAGTGGTAAGGATTGCGATGTTGTATACCTTGACTTTAGCAAAGCTTTTGATACAGTGCCACATGAAAGACTGATTAAAAAGATAGAGTCTCATGGTATTGGGGGTGCTATATTAAGCTGGATTAGGGCATGGCTATACCAAAGGAAACAGAGAGTTAGTATAAATGGAATCAAGTCAGAGTGGAAATATGTTGTAAGTGGAGTGCCTCAAGGCTCTGTCCTGGGACCTCTGTTGTTTATAATATATATAAATGATTTAGATTCAGGTTTGAGTAGCAACATTTGCAAATTTGCCGATGATACGAAAATCGGTAGGGAAATTAATTCGGAGGAGGACTCACTATCACTTCAAGTTGATCTAGATAGGGTTTTGAAATGGTCAAAGGATTGGCAGATGCAGTTTAATGCTGATAAATGTAAAGTTCTGAGGTTAGGTAAGGATGATAGAGTTACAAGATACGAGCTAGATGGTGTTGTGATTGCGAAGTCGGATTGCGAAAGGGATCTGGGAGTTATGATTAGTAAGAATTTAAAACAAAAGGATCAATGCATAAATGTTCGTAATAAGGCAAATCGGACACTTGGATTTATTAATCGCAGCGTTAGTAACAAGACACCTGGTGTGGTTCTTCAGCTATATCTTGCTCTAGTTAGGCCCCATTTAGATTATGCAGTTCAGTTTTGGTCGCCATATTATAGAATGGATATAAATTCACTTGAACGTGTCCAGCGTAGGATGACTAAGTTAATTCCCCAAATTAGAAATCTTTCATATGAAGAAAGATTAACAAAGCTTAAGTTGCATTCACTGGAAAGGCGAAGAGTTAGGGGTGACATGATAGAGGTTTACAAGTGGATGAATGGACATAACCGGGGGGATATTAATAGGGTATTAAAAGTATCAACACAGGACAGAACACGAAACAATGGGTATAAATTGGATAAGTTTAGATTTAGGAAAGACTTGGGTAAATACTGGTTCAGTAACAGGGTTGTTGATTTGTGGAACCAATTGCCGCGTAACATTGTGGAGGTGGGGTCCCTCGATTGTTTCAAGCACGGGTTGGACAAGTATATGAGTGGGATTGGGTGGTTATAGAATAGGAGCTGCCTCGTATGGGCCAACAGGCCTTCTGCAGTTGCCTTTGTTCTTATGTTCTTATGATACTTTTAATACCCTATTAATATCCCCTTTGTTATGTCCATTCACCCACTTGTAAACCTCTATCATGTCACCCCTAACTCTTCGCCTTTCCAGTGAATGCAACTTAAGCTTTGTTAATCTTTCTTCATATGAAAGATTTCTAATTTGGGGAGTTAACTTAGTCATCCTACGCTGGACACGTTCAAGTGAATTTATATCCATTCTATAATATGGCGACCAAAACTGAACTGCATAATCTAAATGGGGCCTAACTAGAGCAAGATATAGCTTGAGAACCACACCAGGTGTCTTGTTACTAACGCTGCGATTAATAAATCCAAGTGTCCGATTTGCCTTATTACGAACATTTATGCATTGATCCTTTTGTTTTAAATTCTTACTAATCATAACTCAGATCCCTTTCGCAATCCGACTTCGCAATCTCAACACCATCTAGCTCGTATCTTGTAACTCTATCATCATTACCTAACCTCAGAACTTTACATTTATCAGCATTAAACTGCATCTGCCAATCCTTTGACCATTTCAAAACCCTATCTAGATCAACTTGAAGTGATAGTGAGTCCTCCTCCGAATTTATTTCCCTACCGATTTTCGTATCATCGGCAAATTTGCAAATATTGCTACTCAAACCTGAATCTAAATCATTTATATATATTATAAACAACAGAGGGCCCAGGACAGAGCCCTGAGGTACTCCACTAACAACATTATCCCACTCTGACTTAACCCCATTTATACTAACTCTCTGTTTCCTTTGGAATAGCCATGCCCTAATCCAAGTTAATATAGCACCCCCAATACCATGAGACTCTATCTTTTTAATTAGTCTTTCATGTGGCACTGTATCAAAAGCTTTGCTAAAGTCAAGGTACACAACATCACAATCCTTACCACTATCAACTGCCTCAACTATGCTGGAATAAAAAGTTAGCAAATTTGTTAAACATGAACGGCCATTTGTAAAACCATGTTGCGACTCATTTATTAATTTATGTTTTTCAAGATGGAGACGAATTGTATTTGCAATTATTGATTCAAGTAACTTTCCCACAATAGACGTTAGGCTAATTGGCCGATAGTTTGACGCAAGTGATCTATCTCCTTTCTTAAAAATTGGTACCACATTAGCTACCTTCCATGACTCTGGCACTCTGCCTGACTCTATTGATTTATTAAATATGGTAGACAGTGGCTCTGAAAGCTCCTCTTTGCATTCCTTAAGCACCCTGGCAAACACTTCATCCGGCCCTGGGGATTTGTTTGGTTTGAGTTTTACTATTTGTTTAATTACATCCTCCCTGGTAATTGCTAAACTAGTCAACCTGTCCTCATCCCCACCCATATAGACTTGTTCGGCTGAAGGCATATTGTTAAGTTCTTCTTTAGTAAATACAGATATAAAATATTTGTTAAAAATACTACTCATCTCCTTGTCATTATCCGTTATTTGACCTGTCTCAGATTTTAATGGACCTATCCTTTCCCTAGTCTTAGTTCGATATAACTGAAAAAAACCTTTAGGATTTGACTTTGCTTGCTCTGCTATGCGAACTTCATAGTTTCTTTTTGCTTTCCTAATCTCTTTTTTTTAATATTTCTAACCAGTTGTATGAAATCCTGTTCTAACCTGACTTCCCCATTCTTAATCCTTTTGTACCAAGCTCTCTTCTTACCTATAAGGTTCTTTAAATTATTTGTTATCCACTTTGGGTCATTAGTATTCGATCTATTCAATTTGTATGGTATACTACGTTCCTGTGCTTTGTTTAGAATATTCTTAAATAAGTTATATATTAAATCCACATCGAAATCCCCTTTTACGTCACCTATCGCTGGGTTCATGTCTCGCTCTAAGACCGGCCCACACCCCATACCCAAGACTTTCCAATCTATTTGACCCAAAAAATTTCTTAGGTTATTAAAATCAGCTTTTCGAAAATCTGGCACTTTAACAGAATTTTCTCCTACAGGCCTATTCCATTCTATGCTAAATCTGATTACTTTGTGATCACTGTTCCCTAGCTCACTCCCTATTTCGATGTCATTAATTTGTGTTTCCCTGTTAGTTAACACTAAATCTAAAATATTATTTTCCCGCGTTGGTTCCTTAATGTGTTGCGTAAGAAAGCAATCGTCAATTAATTCTAGAAAATCTTCTGCTTCACTATTCCCTGTTTTATTCACCCAGTTTATTCCACTAAAATTAAAGTCACCCATGACATAAATACTGTTAGATCTAGATGCCCTAGATATTTCATCCCATAGATGCTTTGCTTCCATTCTGTCTAAATTTGGTGGCCTATATATAACTCCTATTATATTATTATTTGCTTTTTCGTTTAATTCTATCCAAATAGTTTCTGTGTGTGGCTCAGTTTTGATTCCCTCTTTGAGACTACATTTCAAATTGCCCCTAACATATATGGCTACTTCCCCTTCTCGTCTAATACATCTGTGTGAAATAGTTTAAATACATTTATCTGATATTCAGCTAATAGTTCTCTATTTTCTACATTCATCCACGTTTCGGTAAGTGCAATAATATCTATTTTTTCTGTGCAGACAAGAGCATTTAATTCATTAATTTTATTTCTTAGACTTCTGCTGTTAGTGTAATATACCCTAAGTGAATTGTTATTTTGAGGCCCTTTTCTTTCCCTGATCATTTTGCCAATTCTTTTCTCCCACGAACACATACTTTTATTACCTCCTTCCTTCAAATCAATTCCCATACCACTGTCTACTAACAGTTTAAACCCAAACAAACACCTCTAACCACTGGTTCCAACGAGTTCGCAAGTTCGAGTTCGGTCGTGGTGGGTTACCCCCCCCCCCCCCACACTGATGACGGGAGGGTCGTGGTGGGTTACCCCCCCCCACTGATGAGGGGAGGGTCGTGGTGGGTTACCCCCCCCCCCCACTGATGAGGGGAGGGTCGTAGTGGGTTACCTTCCCCCCCACTGATGAGGGGAGGTTCGTGGTGGGTTACCCCCCCCCCACTGATGAGGGGAGGGTCGTGGTGGGTTACCCCCCCCCACTGATGAGGGGAGGGTCGTGGTGGGTTACCCCCCACCCCCCACTGATGAGGGGAGGGTCGTGGTGGGTTACCCCCCCCCCACTGATGAGGGGAGGGTCGTGGTGGGTTACCCCCCCCCCCTCCCCACTGATGAGGGGAGGGTCGTGGTGGGTTCCCCCCCCCACTGTTGAGGGGAGGGTCGTGGTGGGTCCCCCCCACTGATGAGGGGAGAGTCGTAGTGGGTTACCCCCCCCCCACTGATGAGGGGAGGGTCGTGGTGGGTTACCCCCCCCCACTGATGAGGGGAGGGTCGTGGTGGGTTACCCCCCCCCCCACTGATGAGGGGAGGGTCGTAGTGGGTTACCTTCCCCCCCACTGATGAGGGGAGGGTCGTGGTGGGTTACCCCCCCCCCCACTGATGAGGGGAGGGTCGTGGTGGGTTACCCCCCCCCCACTGATGAGGGGAGGGTCGTGGTGGGTTACCCCCCACCCCCCACTGATGAGGGGAGGGTCGTGGTGGGTTACCCCCCCCCCCACTGATGAGGGGAGGGTCGTGGTGGGTTACCCCCCCCCCCACTGATGAGGGGAGGGTCGTGGTGGGTTACCCCCCCCCCCCACTGATGAGGGGAGGGTCGTGGTGGGTTACCCCCCCCCACTGATGAGGGGAGGGTCGTGGTGGGTTACCCCCCACTGATGAGGGGAGGATCGTAGTGGGTTACCCCCCACTGATGAGGGGAGGGTCGTAGTGGGTTACCCCCCCCCACTGATGAGGGGAGGGTCGTAGTGGGTTACCCTCCCCCCCCCCCCCCCCACTGATGAGGGGAGGGTCGTAGTGGGTTAAAACCATCATTGGATGAAGAAAGCAACTTCCGCGTCCATATATAAGCAGCAGGTGAAGTATTCCAGCCGACACTCAGGCCTTAAAACACATTAGTTGTTGACCAGTCGTCCGCTTGGGGCGTGACTGTGTATTTAGGTCACCAATATTACTTAAAGACGAGTCGACGAGTCTTAATCAATCTAAAAAATAAATTTTTTTAAGCCAACAACTGAGCTTCAGGGTTCGAACCGCGACTTGAAATTAATTAATTACGTTTATCGACTTCGATTATCACGAGTTAGTGAAATTTGTTAGGTGTAAATAATTAATTATTTCCAAGGAGGAGGGGGGGGGGAGGGTTTTAAAAAATTTTGAGTGACGTTGATCAGGATTATTTTTTTGAGTTGTTTCGTGGTGTGGAGTTCTTGGAGGTGTCCTGGGGGGGGGGGGGGGGGTTGAGGTGTGAGGGGGGGAGTAAGAGTAGTGTGTGTGTACTCACCTTGTTGTACTCACCTAGTTGTGCTTGCGGGGGTTGAGCTTTGGCTCTTTGGTCCCGCCTCTCAACTGTCAATCAACTGATGTATAGGTTCCTGAGCCTACTGTGCTCTATCATATGTACATATGAAACTGTGTATGGAGTCAGCCTCCACCACATCACTGCCTAATGCATTCAATTTGTTAACTACTGTGTGTGTGTGTGTGGAGGGGAAGAGTTGGAGAGTACGAGCACCAAAGCACTAAGTGGGTGTTTATAACAATAACAAACTTGGGTTGTGAAGTTTCTCTCATAAACTATTTATTAAATAAAAAAAAATAGAGGAAAGATGTAGTATGACGTATGAATACTTACTGGTTCATACACAATGGAATACTTACAGCCTGGTTGATCAGGTATCCCTCAAAGGTTGACAGATGAAACATGTCCCTTTGATATTCACACTTTAGCTTTCAGATGTATAAAACGAATAACCTAGTATAGCTTAATTTTAACATGAACAAAGTAACAAAATGCTAAATGAACTAATTTAAGATACCGATATTATAAACAAAAATGATTGAAGAACACCAATCAACTCAAGACAATTTTATTATGATTAACACTAAGGAAAATATGAATGTTAAAATATGTTAATATTGCTGATACTGTAGCTTTCAAAGGCCTAAAATTGAAAACAATTTAAAAAAATTTCTCTCGATTACATTAAACCTAACACTGAATACTTCTATTTTAGATTTAACATTGAACAAGGGAGAGGAAAATATTGTAAGAATGCTTTCATCTGACAAAGAATCGTTCTGAAACCTGAAGGATTTGATCATGTGTTATGTAGGTGGTAATTAAGCCAGATCCCTTTCACTGGGACTGGTGTAAACAGGCCAGAGGTATCCAAGCCCTCGTGTGCCTTCTGTGTTTGGTAACTGTAAACCCAGACCGTCGTCTCATTGTTTGGGGCGTATAAAACCCCGTTGCAGTCTCGTTATTTGCACTGGTAATGTCACAGTAGTATCACTGGGATGTGTAAACTTCGGCTGAAGTATCGTTTAGACGTGTAAACTTTGGCTGAAGTATCGTTTAGACGTGTAAACTTTGGCAGTAGTATTTGTTGACACGTGTAAACTTTCGTGGGTCTTCTTTTGGTGCACATAATTATTAGCTTCATTGCGTTGAGAGTGTGAATTGTGTCCCGTCTTTGTTGCAGTTAAGAGACACGTGTATAATTATACAAAGGTATACATGGGCTCCAACGATTTTCTTGAGCACTCTCTAAGAGGCCTCGCTGTCTGGGGCGTCGTCGACTTGTCCTCTCAACTAACAGGTGGTCATTTTGACGGTGACCAACATTGCAAATGCAACGTCTTAAGAAATGTAACAGGTTGCAAATATTTAAGTTTACTATGTCTTGGACTCGATAAGTTGTGGGTTGCTTGAGTTTGTACACTTTCTCTCTCTCTCTCTCTCTCTCTCTCTCTCTCTCTCTCTCTCTCTCTCTCTCTCTCTCTCTCTCTCTCTCTCTCTCTCTCTACTCTCTCTACTCTCTCTACTCTCTCTACTCTCTCTACCCTCTCTACCCTCTCTACTCTCTACTCTTTCTACTCTCTCTCTCCTCTCTCTCTACTCTCTCTACTCTCTCTCTACTCTCTCTCTACTCTCTCTCTACTCTCTCTACTCTCTCTACTCTCTCTACTCTCTCTCTACTCTCTCTCTACTCTCTCTCTACTCTCTCTCTACTCTCTACTCTCTACTCTCTACTCTCTACTCTCTCTCTCTCTACTCTCTCTCTCTACTCTCTACTCTCTCTCTCTCTACTCTCTCTCTACTCTCTCTCTCTCTACTCTCTCTCAAAGGTTTCACACACACCACTCCGTAACAAATCCAACCTTCTAAGCAAACCTAACTAGGGATGTATGAACCCAAACAACCCACCTAACCTATCGAGTCTGGTCCATAGAGAACATAGGTATTCACGAACCAGTTACGTTCTATAGTAGGTTTCATTAGTAACGTCGGTTACCATAACGTACAAAATGCGACCTATTAGTTGAAAAGACAGGTCGGGTTTGCTCGGCCAGACAATTCCGACGTTTCGTGCCATACTTAAGAGCTCATGCAGTTATATCCTATTGCATACGACCTTCTTGCACTCGCATGTCAAATAATAGGTCTTTGAAAAGGCAAATTGAATTGGCAAATAAAATAGAGATTTGCTAGGCTCTGCTTAATAATTCAATATTCTTTACTGTTTGAAGTTTTCCAGTAATCTTCACATTTTTTTTGGAATGTTTTATTGTAAACATTGTTAACAGTTTTTATGTAAACAACAGAAAGATTTAGCATGTTTTTTTTGCATGTTTGCAAAGGCAACATGGAAAGCTTTTCCATGTTGCATTTAACTTGAAGGCAGCAATAAAGTTGATAATCTCTCTAAGGTTACCAACATTGTATCTACGTTAGTGACTGAGGATATATTTTGGAGAGAGTTATGGTCCTGTCTTAGAGTATTTTGGCTCGTGTATAATGGGATTTTGGGCTCACTTTGGGTACTGGCTTAGTCATTATATGAAGGGATGCCATATAGCATAGCAAAATTGTTATGCAATTAGCTCGTTCGCTTGTATTAACTCTAGCTCTGTCTTTGGTCTTATCTCGTATCGTCTGGCTTTGTCTCTCGTTCTGTTTCACTCTCGCTCTCTGTTTCTCACCCTCGCTCTCGCGCTGTTTCTCTCTCTCTCTCTCTCTCTCTCTCTCTCTCTCTCTCTCTCTCTCTCTCTCTCTCTCTCTCTCTCTCTCTCTCTCTCTCTCTCTCTCTCTCTCTCTCTCTCTCTCTCAAACCATCCTTTTTGAGATGACCAAGTAAATAGGATGACCGTTCACGTATGTAAACCGTCCGTAAACCCGGAGCACTCCTAGCGTTATGTAAACCGTTGGTAAACCAAACTTTCTCCACTTCACAACACGGAACTCCAGAGGTCTCCTTCCATTCAGCTGGGCTGTAGGCGACTCGAACTGTGAACCCCCATGCATGAGGTCTAGAGGTCTTCTCCTCCTCCAGCGAGCCCTCGTCAAGCCAGCCACGTGTGTGTGTGTGTGTGTGTGTGTGTGTGTGTGTGTGTGTGTGTGTGTGTGTGTGTGTGTGTGTGTGTATGTGTGTACACGCCTAATTGTGCTTGCGGGCGTTGAGCTCTGGCTCTTTGGTCCCGCCTCTCAACCGTCAATCAACAGGTGTACAGGTTCCTGAACCAGTGTGTGTGTGTGTGTGTGTGTGTGTGTGTGTGTGTGTGTGTGTGGGTGTGTAACTAGTATTAAACATGTATTTTATGAACTGATAACATAACAAGATATTGTATCATTAGTAAATATTTGTCTATTAGGTATTACGTTTGTATTTTTATGAAACAATAGCAAGTTATTCAAGACAAACAATATTATTATAAACAAATAATTCCAAGTTATTACATAAGTTCTCGTTATGTATTAACTGTTGATTTAAATTAAGAGAAGGCAATGGTTGGGTAAAGCAATGTGTGTTTTTCGAACAAATTTTCTAATTCAAAATGTTGTTCAGCTAAAAAACTTGGTAATAATTTTAGAATTTACAGGCAAACGTATTAAATTATTCCATGACAAATGTGTGTGTGTGTGTGTGTGTGTGTGTATATATATATATATATATATATATATATATATATATATATATATATATATATATATATATATATATATATATATAATATATATTATATGTCGTACTTAGTAGCCAGAACGCACTTATCAGCCTACTATGCAAGGCCCGATTTGCCTAATAAGCCAAGTTTTCATGAATTAATTGCTTTTCGACTACCTAACCTACCTATCCTAGCCTAACTTTTTCGGCTACCTAACCTAACCTAATCTATAAAGATAGGTTAGGTTAGGTAGGGTTGGTTAGGTTCGGTCATATATCTACGATAATTTTAACTCCAATAAAAAAAAAATTAACCTCATACATAATGAAATGTGTAGCTTTATCATTTCATAAGAAAAGATTTTGAGAAAATATATTAATTCAAGAAAACTTGGCTTATTAGGCAAATCGGGCCTTGCATAGTAGGCTGATAAGTGCGTTCTGGCTACTAGGTACGACATATATATATATATATATATATATATATATATATATATATATATATATATATATATATATTATATATATATATATATATATATAACGCATGTCCTTCAGTGCGACCTTCTCAACAATTCTCACCCATGAGAGATACACACACATCCTTCAGAGGAGTTTACTGGCATACCAGCAAGCAAATTTTATTCCTGAGTAAGTAGTCCTTTATTCCTAGCACTTTATTGCTAAGTAGGGCTGGTAGTAGTAGCCCTTGCAGACTATGAGTCACAATAACGTGGATTATTGCGGCTCATCTTTTCGTACATATGATGACCAAATCACAGATCAGTAGACGGAGACGACGACGTTTCAGGCCGTCCTGGATCATTATAAAATTCGTGTGTGGCGACTCTGCGGAACCCGGATTATAGTTGTCCGGATTATAGAACACTCGGTTGGATTAGGCAAATATCTTGTACACATTTTGGCAATACACAATTTTTTTTTCCAATTTAGACATTATAGATTTTGCCAATAAAAACATGATTTATTTGGTTGAAAGTTGAAACCAGTAATTGTTCCTTTAACCGGTAATTCTGTTCCATTAACCGGTTATTCTGTTCCATTAACCGGTTATTCTGTTCAATCAAAAACGTTCTCGCGACGTTCTCTAAATGTTATCTCTAAACGAGCACAAAACAATTCACACCAATTAAGCATCAAGTATAATTTTGGGTAATTTATGGTTCTGAGGTAAAGGTGAAGGTTTATGTAATAACGTGACGGGGCTTTTAAAGGCGAAGTGTTCATTGTTCTTGGAGAACAAATTTAAATGTGTTCCAGTGTTATTAAAGTATTTTATCCTAAGTCTTAAAGATGAAATAGTTTACTCCACGCGTTGACTAGAAGAAAATAAAAAAAATACTTTCCTGAGTATTATTATAATGCACTGAAAACTAATTATATATATATAATATATATTATACTTATATTATATATATTATATATTATTTATATTATATATTGTAGTGTACAAGTGTTAGATTATTTTAAAGATGGATGTTTCATGATTCAGTTTTTAAGACGTAAAACTATTGTTAAGTCTTCCTGATAGAAGGTGAAAAATTACGAGGTACTGACGAGTGGGAGAAAAGTTATCTTCACAGTGAACATTTATTAGTAAGGAATATGTTGTCTTAAGGCTACGAGCATGGTGTGGGAGTTGTCTTAAGGCTACGAGCATGGTGTGGGAGCTGTCGTATGGCTACGAGCATGGTGTGGGTGTTGTCTTAAGGCTACGAGCATGGTGTGGGGACTGTCTTAAGGCTACGAGCATGGAGTGGGGACTGTCTTAAGGCTACGAGCATGGTGTGGGAGCTGTCTTAAGGCTACGAGCATGGTGTGGGGACTGTCTTAAGGCTACGAGCATGGTGTGGGGGCTGTCTTAAGGCTACGAGCATGGTGTGGGGACTGTCTTAAGGCTACGAGCATGGTGTGGGGACTGTCTTAAGGCTACGAGCATGGTGTGGGGACTGTCTTAAGGCTACGAGCATGGTGTGGGAGCTGTCTTAAGGCTACGAGCATGGTGTGGGGACTGTCTTAAGGCTACGAGCATGGTGTGGGAGCTGTCTTAAGGCTACGAGCATGGTGTGGGAGCTGTCTTAAGGCTACGAGCATGGTGTGGGAACTGTCTTAAGGCTACGAGCATGGTGTGGGGACTGTCTTAAGGCTACAAGCATGGTGTGGGGACTGTCTTAAGGCTACGAGCATGGTGTGGGAGCTGTCTTAAGGCTACGAGCATGGTGTGGGAGCTGTCCTAAGGCTACGAGCATGGTGTGGGAGCTGTCTTAAGGCTACGAGCATGGTGTGGGAGCTGTCTTAAGGCTACGAGCATGGTGTGCGAGCTGTCTTAAGGCTACGAGGATGGTGTGGGAGCTGTCTTAAGGCTACGAGCATGGTGTGGGAGCTGTCTTAAGGCTACGAGCATGGTGTGGGAGCTGTCTTAAGGCTACGAGCATGGTGTGGGAGCTGTCTTAAGGCTACGAGCATGGTGTGGGAGCTGTCTTAAGGCTACGAGCATGGTGTGGGAGCTGTCTTAAGGCTACGAGCATGGTGTGGGAGCTGTCTTAAGGCTACGAGCATGGTGTGGGAGTTGTCTTAAGGCTACGAGCATGGTGTGGGGACTGTCTTAAGGCTACGAGCATGGTGTGGGGACTGTCTTAAGGCTACGAGCATGGTGTGGGGACTGTCTTAGGCTACGAGCATGATACGAGATCAGAAACGCACTACAGTCACAATATTGTCCTCGCTGAATCATGCTCTCCCACAATCAGGACGAATGATTGTTTGGAGACCTTTTAGTTATGTTAAGACGTATAAACTTATGCAATGAGATTGCAATTGTATTTTAATGTATTATTTATTGCGTGGATGCATTTATTAGAGCTCTGATTCACTTAGAATTGTTAAGGTCACTTGTGTAACCAATGGGAAGAGACCTGTGACGCTCAGTCTTGCTGATGCACAACATGATTGGATCATTAGTTTGTTTTCAGGAATATTCCTGCGCGGACCTAAAGCCCATTTTTTCCTCGTTTGTATAACATAGGCGGAGTATGAGTATTTATGACTCGTATGTTCGCTTCAATAAGATTATACCCAATGTGGTATAACACCTTCTGCTCTGTTCCCGCCAAACACACACCGAAACTATGACGATGGTACAACGTTCGAATAAGTTTTAACACCTAACCAGTTATAACAACCAATATAGCAAGTTGTAACAACGTTCCAATACGTCATAAACACGTTAAGCCAAGATGTAACAACTTTATTACAAGTTGTAACAAGCGGAAAATAGAGACAGTTTCGGTTTGTGTTTCCAGGGATTAACTCTTAGTTGAAATGTTATTTTGTAACTCTTTAAGGAGTCGTTTATCTGGTCGATAAGAAGCCAGCATAGCTATAAGCACAAGTCTAAGAGTTTTCCCAGCTATAAGACAGATTTATTGGTACTTAGTTTGCCCGGTAAAGTAGCTAACCATCTCCAGATGCAATGGTTAGGGTTAGTGTTATGACTGTAGAGGGAATCTGAGTAAAGAATTGGTTTCCGTCAGACAGGAGAGGTGGCAATGTTGATTTTTATTCTATAACTTTTTTTTATTAATGTAAGTTCGAACGGGGATTACAGGGTAATATACCAAACGTGGGGTCGCATGGTTGTGTCAAGCGTAGGACACACACACACACAGTCTGTCTGGTATATATATATATATACACGAGTTGCCTCACATAGACCAATAAGTATTTTACTGCTTCCATTGTTTTAAAGCAGACAGCAAGTCACAATAACGGGGCTGAAAATTCGACACCCAACTCACAATTCTGAATATTAAGAAAATGAAGACGGACCGAAACGTCGTCAGTCATTTCTTTAATCTTAGGATGATAACACCTTGAACTGTGTCGCCAGTCATGAAAACTAGCTTTAATTATATATTTTTTTCTAAATTAAATATAGTTAAACTATATTTTTGCAAAGTTTTTAATACACTTAAAGTTTGAATTTTTTTATATATTACTACAAAGTTTAAAAGAAAACTTTTAACTTAAACTATATTAAAAAGTTGTTTATCATCACAAAATATTGCATAAATATTTCCTACAAATCAGGTAAATTCCAGGAGGAACACTGTTTCTGAGGAGAGTCTCCATAAACTCTTGTGCCAGTTTGTAAGGAGGAAGATAAAACTTAAATTACCTTTTTTCCCCCATTCTCTCATCAAAATTGACGTGGGAGATTAATGCGTTTTCTTATCAGCATTTCCGTCACCAGAGAGGTGGGGGTTGTGGGGGGAGGGGGGGCTTGTGGGGGGGCCTTAGATGGTTCTTATTTTCCCCGCCAGGTGGTGGTAGGTCTTGCTTGTAACATTATTGCTAATATTACGCACACAAACACACGCACGCATGTACACACAGGTTGGCCAACATAAGAACGACCTTTAGAAACTTGTGTAAGGGATCATTCAGAACCTTATATACTACATATGTCGGACCAACCTTGAAGTATGCAGCTCCAGCGTGGAGTCCGTATATACTCAAGCACAGGACTAAATTGGAGAAAGTTCAGAGGTATGCCACCAGACTAGTACCCGAGCTGATGGGTATGAACTACGAGGAGAGACTACGGGAACTAATGCTCACGTCGCTGGAAGACAGAAGAGTTAGGGGAGACATGATCACCACATACAAATTCTTAGCGGATTTGATAAGGTAGACAGTTTATTTAACATAAATGTACACGCCCAAGGAAAAACAGGTTGAAACTGAGTACCCATATGAGCAACAGAGACATTAGAAAGCTCTGTTTTAGTGTCAGAGTAGTTAACAATTTGAATGCATTAGGCATTGATGTGGTGGAGGATGACTCCATACACAGTTTCAAATGTAGATATGATAGAGCCCAATAGGCTCAGGAACCTGTACACATGTTGATTGAGAGTTGAGAGACGGGATCATAGAGCCAAAGCTCAACGGCCCCCCCCCCAACCCGCAAGCACAATTAGGCGAGTACACACACACACACACACACACACACACACACACACACAGTTTTCTTTTAGCGTGAGAGTAGAGAAAAAAAGAATACACTTATGGAACAGGTTGTGGAAGCAAATTTTATTCATAATTTTAAAAGAAGATATGATAGGGAAATGGGACAGGAGTCATTGCTGTAAACAACCGATGGCTCGAAAGGCGGGATCCATAAGTCAATGCTCGATCCCGCAGGCACAAATAGGTGAGTACACACACACACACACACACACACACACACACACACACAGGGGCACCTGTTGATTGACGGTTGAGAGGCGGGACCAAAGAGCCAGAGCTCAACCCCCGCAAACACAACTAGGTGAGTACACACACACAGCGTAAAGTAATGAAATTAGGCGAAGGGAGCAGAAGGCTGAACACAAGGTACCATTTGGGAGGTGAAATTCTGCAAGAGTCAAATAGAGAGAGAGATCTGGGGGTTGATATCACACCGAACCTGTCCCCGGAGGCCCACATCAAAAGGATATCATAAGCGGCATATGCTAGACTGACCAATATAAGAACTGCACTTGTGAAACTTGTGTAAGGAATCGTTCAGGACCCTGTATACCACTTACGTCAGACCAATCATGGAATATGCAGCTTCAGCCTGGAGTCCATACCTAGTTAAACACAAGACAAAGTTAGAGGAGATTCAGCGGTATTCCACCAGACTTGTCCCGGAACTAAGAGGTATGAGCTACGAGGAAAGGCTAAAGGAGCTGAACCTCACGTCCATGGAAAACAGAAAATTAAGGGGAGATATGATAACCACCTACAAAATTCTCAGGGGAATTGACAGGAAGGACAAAGACACACTCTTCAGCACGGGTGGAACATGAACAAGGGGACACAGGTGGAAACTTAGTACCCAGATGAGCCACAGGGACGTTAGAAAGAATTTTTTCAGTGTCAGAGTAGTTAACAAGTGGAATGCGCTAGGAAGTGATATGGTGGAGGCTGACTCCATACACAGTTTCAAATGTAGATATGATAGAGCCCAGTAGGCTCAGGAATCTGTACACCAGTTGATTGATGGGACCAAAGAGACAAAGCTCAACCCCAGCAAGCACAACTAGGTAAGTAAACTAGGTGAGAACACACACGCGCGCTCACGATAAAATGAGAGTTTTCTTTCGCAAAGAAAACTTTGCCAAATAAAGTTTGTGGTAGAAAACCGTCTACGGTTGGAACACGCTAAAGTGAGGTGGTGGAGGCCAAAACCGTCTGTAGTTTCAAGGCGTTATATGACAAAGAGTACTGGGAAGACGGGACACCACGAGCGTAGCTCTCATCCTGTAACTACACTTAGGTAATTACACACACATACATTGAATATGACTGCATATTCAGTGTTAATTATCCTCTTGTTTAGGGCTTCTATCCCTCTGATTAGTGCTCATGCACCTTGGTTTAATTGGAAGAGGATTTCTCCAAATATGATATTTACTCCAATTAAACCAAGATGCAAAAGCACTAGTCACAGGGATAGAAGCCCCAAACAATAAAATAATCAACACGGAATATGTAGTCATACTAAATGAAACATGTCTTATATTAACTGCAGCAGCAGGTTTCCATTATATATATATATATATATATATATATATATATATATATATATATATATATATATATATATATATATATTAGTATATTTTGGTAGCAGTCTTTCCTGTAGACATATATTATTAAATATGACCGAAAAAGTAAGATTAATGATTCTAACACGAATTTTCTCGATCTTTCGTACATTCCTTTTCACTGTTGGTGGTAATTCAAAAATCAATTCTCCAAAATTCATTTTTATTTCTAGTCTGACGCGACACTTGAGCGCGTTTCGTAAAACTTATTACATTTTCAAAGACTTTACACATACAGAACTGAATAGAACTTACATATCTCCGATTTGTTTATATCTACATTTGAGTGAGGTGGATGGGGTGAGGTGGTATTTAACAGGGTATTAATTTCATCAACACAAGACAGAACACGAAACAATGGGTATTGAAATGGAAGTGATTGTAGAAAGCCTATTGGTCCATATTTCTTGATGCTTCTATATTGGAGCGGAGTCTTGAGGTGGGTAGAATATAGTTGTGCATTAATTGGCTGTTGATTGCTGGTGTTGACTTCTTAATGTGCAATGCCTTGCAAACGTCAAGCCGTCTGCTATCGCTGTATCTATCGATGATTTCTGTGTTGTTTACTAGGATTTCTCTGGCGATGGTTTGGTTGTGGGAAGAGATTATATGTTCCTTAATGGAGCCCTGTTGCTTATGCATCGTTAAACGCCTAGAAAGAGATGTTGTTGTCTTGCCTATATACTGGGTTTTTTGGAGCTTACAGTCCCCAAGTGGGCATTTGAAGGCATAGACGACGTTGGTCTCTTTTTAAGCGTTCTGTTTTGTGTCTGGAGAGTTTCTCATGAGTAGGCTGGCCGTTTTTCTGGTTTTATAGTAAATCGTCAGTTGTATCCTCTGATTTTTGTCTGTAGGGATAACGTTTCTATTAACAATATCTTTCAGGACCCTTTCCTCCGTTTTATGAGCTGTGGAAAAGAAGTTCCTGTAAAATAGTCTAATAGGGGGTATAGGTGTTGTGTTAGTTGTCTCTTCAGAGGTTGTCTCTTCAATTAATACCCTATTAATACCACCTCACCCCATCCACCTCACTCAAATGTAGATATAAACAAATCGGAGATGTGTAAGTTCTATTCAGTTGTGTATGTGTAAACTAAAGTCTTTGAAAATGTAATAAGTTTTACGAAACGCGCTCAAGTGTCGCGTCAGACTAGAAATAAAAGTGAATTTTGGAGAATTGATTTTTTAATTACCACCAACAGTGAAAAGGAATGTACGAAAGATCGAGAAAATTCGTGTTAGAATCATTAATCTTACTTTTTCGGTCATATTTAATAATTATATATATATATATATATATGTCGTACCTAGTAGCCAGAACTCACTTCTCAGCCTACTATGCAAGGCCCGATTTGCCTAATAAGCCAAGTTTTCATGAATTAATGTTTTTTCGTCTACCTAACCTAGCTTTTTTTGGCTACCTAACCTAACCTTACCTATATATATAGGTTAGGTTAGGTTAGGTAGGGTTGGTTAGGTTCGGTCATATATCTACGTTAATTTTAACTCCAATAAAAAAAAATTGACCTCATACATAGTGAAAAGGGAAGCTTTATCATTTCATAAGAAAAAAATTATAGTAAATATATTAATTCAGGAAAACTTGGCTTATTAGGCAAATCGGGCCTTGAATAGTGGGCTGAGAAGTGAGTTCTGGCTACTAGGTACGACATATATATATATAATGAGGTAGCACTTCCAGCATTCTTATCCTCATGTACAGCAGCCAACGAATTGGTAGGGCAGATCCTACCAGAGCGTATGAGAGAGACAGCGGGAACTCATGATCAAACGTTCATCGAAGCAGCCAGACAATGGGACACCATTGCACACCCTCAACCCCGACCACAAGTCCCAAAAGACCACAAGCAGGCCCACTGGGATAGCCCCATAATGGAAAAGACTGTCACAGCAATGATTGACAACGCTGATGCTGAAAACAAAGCCAGTCTCCTAGCGGTAACAGCACCCCACGCCGGGGATTTTCTATTTGCTGTGCCCAATGCAGCCCTGGGAACTCGCCTCAGTCATGACGCTCTCCGCATTGGAGTTGCCCTTCGCCTTGCCGCCCCCATCCTCACCGAACATAGGTGCATCTGCGGAACTGCGATGGCAGATCAATATGGTCGTCATGGTCTGGTATGTCGTAAATCACAGGGTAAAATTGCAAGACATGAAGAAGTCAACGGCATCATCAAGAGGAGCCTCGCCACAGCCCGCTGCCCGGCACAAAGAGAACCACACTTATCCAGACCTAACGACCCTCAGAAGCGCCCAGATGGGGTCACCTTGCTACCTTGGAAGGATGGTAAGCAAGTGGTATGGGACTACACGTGCGCTGCCACACTGGCCAGTACCTACCTCCACTACAGCACACGTGAAAGCGGTGGTGCTGCTTCTTTCAGGGAATCGCAGAAAATTATTAAATACAGAGGTCTAGCACACTGCTACAGCTTTGTTCCGATCGGCTCGGAGACCCTCGGTTCGTGGGGAAAATGTGCATTGAAGTTCCTGAAGGAATTGGGGGATAAATTGATCAGCGCTACAAAAGACCAGAGAGCAAAAAGTTTCTTGTTCCAGCGCCTCAGTGTTGCGATTCAGAGGGAAAATGCCTGTTGCGTCTTGGGCACTAGTCTAACTTCAGAGGAATTCGAAGAAGTGTTTGACTTGCAACAATGATCGAACCCGTCTGTGACATTCATCAATGTTTCCCATTGCCGTGTTTTTCAAGAGATCCATAACCTTTAAGCATCTTTTTGTATTATTGTTTTTGTATCAACCCATGTATATCTTGTAACCATCAAATATATATATATATATATATATATATATATATATATATATATATATATATATATATATATATATATATATATATATATATATGTCGTACCTAGTAGCCAGAACTCACTTTTTGGCCTACTATTCAAGGCCCGATTTGCCTAATAAGCCAAGTTTTCCTGAATTAATATATTTTTTCAAATTTTTTTCTTATGAAATGATAAAGCTACCCATTTCATTATGTATGAGGTCAATTTTTTTTATTGGAGTTAAAATTAACGTAGATATATGACCGAACCTAACCAACCATACCTAACCTAACCTAACCTATCTTTATACGTTAGGTTTGGTTAGGTAGCCGAAAAAGTTAGGTTAGGTTAGGTAGGTTAGGTAGTCGAAAAACAATTAATTCATGAAAACTTGGCTTATTAGGCAAATCGGGCCTTGCATAGTAGGCTGAGAAGTGCGTTCTGGCTACTAGGTACGACATATATATATATAATATATATAATTTATAGGGATACCATCTCTGATAAGAACATGAATACGCACATCCTTACGAGAAAATAAAGAACATTACAGAAAGGTTTGTCGACTGCGTCTAAATTTATATGAACATTTTCTTGTATACCCTATTAAACAATTTTATTTATATGTTCTAATAAAAACTCAACCGAATCTTTAATTATATAAAAAATGCAAAGTTTTAGTACATAATCATGATTGCTAATCCAAGTTCTTAAATATGTATTTTAATTAATGCATATCTTTTTGCTCTCATCCTTATAATTCTTCAATATTTTTTATTATTTTGAAGGATAAATAAAAAGCCAGTTTCCGTTGTTTTTTATATATTTTTACAGAAAATATCAATTGCTGTCTATTCAAGTTAGATTTTACGAGAAATAAAACTAAAATCTTTCAATAAGCTTAAAAGTCAATTTATGGGTATCATTCACAATTTTCTCAACTTTCAAGCTCATTTTATAACTGGAAATAATTTTGTAATGAGGATATAGTAAAATACAGCCGACATAGTCATTTTATTTATTTTTACAGAAAATATCAATCGTTGCCAATTCAAGTTGAAAAGCTTACTGACCAGAAATAAAAAAAAATAACGAAAACAAATTTCTTTCAAAGAGCTGTATATAAAGTTTATATTTCTTGTTGGTAACGGACTCTAAAGGACTGGTAACAATGTTGTCACTTTATCTGTGGACTCTGCAAGAGCGCTCAAGGTCTCAGACTTTCAACTTAGTGGCCATTGCAACATTGCTTTGTACAAACATAACAATCCCTGCATTCTAAATTATCTACAGTGACTAGCTATAGTGAACGTTTAATGTGCTGTTTATACTGTATTCTCGCCCTTATGCCTTCAGAGGTTACACTAAATGATAAAGCAATGTTTTTTTTTCCAAAGAATTACAAACAGAATGCAAACATTTGGTCACATAAAATTTCAACACATTCACACGAGGTGTAACATTCTGTATCCACTACAGCAACATAAGATTTTAGGTTGATTCATTTTGATAGTTTTGGACATGATCATTTAAAGTCTGGTCTGTAAAGAATGATTTAAGAATATATATACAAATAAATCCTTCTCTACAACCATATTAGGATTGAACAGAAATAACACGTGCTTTACTGGACAGGAAGTGGATTTACAACGGTGCTCACACTAAGCCTTGTTCTGTAAAATTCTTTCATATAAAAACATAAGTCGTAATTATCATTCCCAAATTCTCTCCAATGAAACCAAGTCAAACAGAAGTGTGGAATGCAAGTCTTAAAGTTATCAGCGTCATAAATCCCACCTGTAGTATGTGATGGTGCAGCAGCCTCGAACCCAGTGGGCAAACCATGCTTGAGAAACGTTGATTCAACATCAGATCAACATTGATTCAACATCGGACTAATTAATTCATCGTTGTTTGCCCAGCTTTGCCCGGGGAGGGAAGGAAGGAAGGGGGAGGGGGGGGGGTGTCTCTAACCCAGTCTGATAGTTGATATTCGACGAGCTCTCTATGAAGAGTGACCAGGAAACACAGCTTGCAGTGATTAATATACATAAAGATAGTTCATTATGGTTAATTTTGTTATTAAGTGACTGCCTGCTACAAAAGCCTATCACTTGAAAAGCCAGCAATGAAATTGTTATCACAAAAGTTCACAAGTTTCTATGTACATTTCTTTCACGACGGAAGTACATCTCTCTGGATCTAAAGCGCTTCATTAAAATCTAGACAAAGTTGTTAAAAAACAAAGCTATTTATATTTTCTGTCTTTATATAATTCACAAGTCTGTGCAACATGGTTTTTGCTTTACATCTACTTCCACAATAATAATATACGTTTTCTCTATACAATAGGCACCTTTCAATTTCTTTACCTTACACGCTAAACTAGAAACATTGATGATGACTATAAAGTAATCTAATAGACCCAATTAGCTACACAAATGTTTATGTACAAAGCTTTGGCATGGCTGCACAAAAGTGTGGATCTTCCAAACATTAGTCTTTAATATCCACTGGCAAAGCTGGGGTCAGTAATAATAAAAGTGAAACCTTGGGGAAAGCTAGTACAGTGCAATTTTTCTCTTTAAAGGTTTCTTCCAATAACTTATTGTGATGAAATGTTGCGTAGGAACTCAAAATAGCAGTCATCCCAGTTGAATTAAGAATGGTAAATTGATATATTTCAGACTCAGCATATTTAAGAACCGACATAAATTCTAAATTATTGTCACCTCAGAAAACATCCATAAATTTATTTGGCACTGACGAGTCAATATTTTGCTACTAGCCTCCCTCAGGGCCACGGCGACGTCACCCAAGTCAGCTGGACGACCTTCAAGGCTGGGTCTCCAACATGGAGCCTCCGGTTACACAAGTAAAACGTACAGAAATAAACACGAGGCCATTTCAATGAGTTTACTTTGTTTAACATTGTTTGGGAAAATCAAGTCTGAAATGGTAAACCTGGACTAACAACCCAATTCACCCAAACAAAACCTTTGACAATGTAAGTCTCCTGAAAGAGCTTTATTAAAACAAAAATGTTATGGGTGTTTTGGAAGGTAGTTTTAACCATTTGCTCCGAGGGAAAATTTCCTGTTATACAATCATTTAGAATTAGCCCTTAGAGCAGTTGAAGTTAGAACTACCATTCTCTGACCCCTGAAGGTTGAGTTATAACGTATCTTTGGCTCGTACGACTGATTACCACCTGTGTGGTGGCATGGGGGAGGGGGGGGAGTAGGGGTAACTCCCCTCAGGGGATTACCTCCTTGCGTGAGTGGGTCTCTAAATTGGTGTATTATTTTGACACCTCATAAGATAGCTGGCATCAAGGTGTGTATTGATGTCTTTTTGACACGAAGATTTTGAGAGTATAAAATCCAGATCTCTAAAAAACGCTAATCTATAATGTCCTACTCTTCAAGGTACTGAATCTTTATTTTCCCACCCAAATATTAGGAGTGATATTATTTAAGTGCACATAAAAAGTTTTAGTTCCACATATTTACAATTGGTGAACCCACCATACACTTCCGTGGACATTACCTCACCACTGATCACATCTGGACTCTTTGTGGAATATATTGGAAGCAGCTGACTACCTGTGTTTCTCTCTGGGCCGGAAAAATGTATCACTCAGACTGTCTTTTGTATAACGTGAGACGTGATCAGCGACTTTAAACCTTAGATAGAGCTTTAAGCTTGTCTTTTATATTTTAGGGGCAAAACATGTAAAATCTGACCTAGTCAAATTGTCTTAAGCTCACTGGACTGCTTATATGTTCCATCAAAACTAACTTGTATCTGTTGTATTTTCCGAGGAAAGTTGCTAACTACAATCCACATTACATACACAAATGTTGTCACCTTCCATACTTACAACATGTTTTAGGTATGGATGTAAGAACCAGGTTAATTTTTCCAGTTGAGGCATGTGTACACAGGCATGAATTGATAATCGAATTGTTAACAGCTATCTAAGGGTAAGTATCGCATACATCAAATGCTTCCAGTACATGAAACGTCCTCGTGAAACATCATATTATGTACAAATCTTGTATGGAAGAACAGCACGGTTCAAACATGATTAAGAGTCTATACTGTAGGATGTCACAGGGATAGGATGAATCGTGGATAGGATTCATCAGTAGGCTATCCATTTTTTATTTTTTTTATTTTTTGCTTCTAATCCTTGGGTATAAAGTTTCCACAACCACTGGTTATTAGGGAATATGGAATTTCACCTTGCACTCGACGATGAGAATTAGTCTTAATAAAACAGCATTGGATTTATCTTACATTAGAAATAAATAAAACAGCCTTTCCAAGAACGTCAAACTTCCCACTCCATCTCTCCCTTCAGTCAAGGGATGAAGCACTCGTGGCATCTCTCGCTAACTAGAGAAAGTTACTTTCTCTCTTTCCTCTGCTTTGACTTTCACTAAAATGGTATGCAGGAAGATATCAGATTTCTTTAACATTTTGATTTTTGGCTTTACGATACTTCACAAGCAAGTGTTCTTCTTAGCTCTTCTTCCAACTTTACATCACAATGTAAGTTAGTCTCTACACTGCAAGCCAATCTTTGCTTATTTTGTTCTTGCTCTCACTAACGCACTTTTCCCTTCGCAAATTTTAAGAAAGGTTTTGACCATTTTAGCAATGAATAACTCTTCCCATCTTCCTGGGTCATACCTAACACCCGTTTCTTTCCCGCTTCATCTCAAGCTTCACGGTTGGTTTTGGTCTGTTGTTAGCCTCGCTTAACTGAGGCGTCCTACACTGTGGGCCAACTTCACTGCTTCTTCCTTGGGGGCCGGACGGGTACTCCCTGCAACTCGGCCTCGTGTTCGGCCTTCTTCTCCTGGGCGTTGGTGATGGAGGCGGCCTTGTAGGGGATGGGGCCGTAGTTGTAGGTGGCGTAGTCCACATCGGCGTACTCCAAATCGCCTCCGCCCAGGTTAGTAAGGAACGGCTGTTGGATAATAAAACTAGCTTCAGAACCGATATCTACACTGTCAAGAGTAATTAATGAGAGCTAGGAAAATTGATTGTAATGGAGCTAAAAACTGTCTTTAATCGAGTGGTCAATTTATGGGACAGCTTATCAGGAGAAATCTTAGTGTAGTATATTTAAACTGAAGTTAGAAAAAGTATTTCTCTTCAAATCTGCTACACTATATTCATGATATTTCTAACACATTTTTACATCATCACACAACCATCGTATTTTAGTTAAATAAAATCAGGCATCCTATTAATATTTGGTCGGGTAGCCCTCTGGTGACTATTATGGAAATAATATTTAGATTGATACAAGTTCTGATCTCTGAATGATAACGACTGAACAGTACCTACACCATACTACATACATTCCCTAATATCATACGACGTGCTAGATATAGATAGGCTTCCTAGTATCATAACCTAATGGATGTGTTTAATAAAAAAACTCATGTGATAGAACTATTGCCTAGTATCCTATCCTAGAAGGTTCTTTATTAGAACCTTCTAGGATAGGTTCAAAGGATTAGGTTGAAAAATGAGACAGGTCAAGTAATTGATGACAAGGAAATGGGGAGTGCAGACGATGAGTCACAATAACTTGGCTGAAGATATGATGACCAGACCACACATTAGAAAGTGAAGAGACGACGACGTTTCGGTCCGTCCTGGACCATTGTCAAGTCGATTGTGATGGGAGTGAGGGAGCCACGGGCATTAAGTAAGAGGTGAAGAGTAGGAAAATCGTTGAGGAAGGTAAGAGCAAAGCGAAAGGTATGGATCGGATGGGTGTAATAAAAGGGGGTGTCAGGAGGCAATAATAGGTGTAACAATAGAAGCGTATGAAAAAGAGGAAAAAGGAAGGGTAGGCTTATGTTAGGTCATGTTAGAAAGTTTAGAACATTTGAGTATGTACTGTGAAAGGGAAGAGTCACTAGCCACAAAGCCAGGACTTAAGGTTCATGTTTATATCCGTTAAACTGTCTGCAGCTTGGATGTTATTTATAAATAAACTTTCTGGATCCTTAACTTTCATGTTGTTTATTGGGGTGCTAAACATAGTCTCATATTGGCTTCTTAGAATTTCACTAATTTCTTTTTTGTCCTCTTATGTACGAACTCCAATACTGTTGGAGGTTTTTGACTTTGATTTTACATATTTGAAAAAAAATATTTTTTTTTCTTCATCTCTTGTTTAGTTTCTGTTCAAATTTCCATTTCCTCAGACTAGTATGATCGCTTCAGCTATATTTCTTCGATTTCCTTTAGATTTATTTTCCTTGCTTTTGATAGTCGTGTCTGTGTAAGCATTTCCGTTATTTTTGTCATTCTCCTGTACAGACGTCTGCGTTCTCTTTCTGACCCAACTCACAGGCACGTGCTTTATGCAGATCTTGTATGCTTCAGCTGTCAGTTGAGCCGTTCCCTGTGTGGGAGTATTTTCGCTTCTGTTTCCCATTGAAAGTTTGCAAGGTCTATATTTATTTTTTCCCAGTCAATCATCTTATTGTTGAAATTGAATTTATTGAATAACCCTTCTCGCTTGTTGTTTCTCTTGAACCTACCACCGTTATTAATGTTAGTTCGCACTTTAATGAGCGTGTGGTCTAAGTATGTAGTATCTGAGATCGTAATGTCTTTGATTAGCTCATCATTGTTTGTAAATATCACGTTCAGCGTGTTTTCGTTCTTAATTCTGTAATCTGCTGATTGAGCGAGAATTTGTCACAAAATCTCAGTAGTTCTCTGACCTGTGGTTGGTTAATTCGAGGTTGATTCCTTGCTATAATGTTATTGTTTACTATTCTAGATTTTAAACTGTGTAGATTGAAGTCTTCATGGAAGATATCTGGTAGAGGGTTTGTTAGGTTATCAAGGATATTCTCTATTTTGTGCATCTGCTCAGTGAATTCCTCAACTGCCGCATCTGGCGTTTTGTACATTAGAATAATAATTATATTTATATTTTCTGCCTTGATTCCAAGTACGTCTACCACGTCATTGGTGGAGTTCAGGAGCTCTGTGCATACCAGTTCCTATTTAATATACCGACCTACTCCTGCACTTGACCTAATTACTCTGTCACATGTATATACATTATAATTTGGGATCCAGATTTCACTATCCATGCAATCTTCGTGTTGGGTTTATGTAAATGCACCAAATAATAAGTTCGATTCTGTTAGGTCATTGATGAACTTTATTTCTTGATTTTTACCTTAGGCCTTGTATGTTTGCATATATGAATAACTGTTGGCTCTTGGTGTCAGACACTGGAAGCGCCAGTGCCAGCAACTGGTATTACTGGCACTATAAAAGCAGTGATGGCACGAGTGGTAGTGGAAGAGCATAATAGGTTTATTAAGAAGGGAAGTTAAAATTGTACTGCATATCCATATACGCAAATGTACAGTGAGAAGGGAAAGCTTAGACTAACGTTTCCCGAACAAAAAAAGGGAAGAGATGGTAAGAAACGAACGAGAGAGAGAGAAAGAGAGGGGAAAGAGAGAGGAGCAGAGCTCATAAGAGAGGGCGGGGGAAGGGATGTGGGACTTGCAAGTTTGCTGGGAGAGGCGAAACACTTAATGAAGAAGCACGTCGGAGCATCCATCAACCCCCCCCCACCGGACTCTGGCTCCAGTGGCAGGGGTGTAAGGGGGCTCGGTGGGGGTACGAGACCCCTGTGGGGGGCTCCACAGGGGAAGGGAGGGGAAGGTGGGGAACCCAGCCACCCAGCACGGTGAGGCCGGCTAGAGGGGGGGTGGGTGGGGGTTAACCCAACCTTCACATTCTCAACACGTCCAAATAATACCTCGTGAACACATCAAAACATTGTAAATATAAATCACCTGGTATAAGACGCGTCACTTTATAACGAACTCTCGCCGGCGACCTGCTGCCAAGTTATAACGAACTCTTGGCAATAACCAGAATTTCAATATCATCCATATTGAAATTTATACTTTTTAATGCAGTACTTATTTTTTTAAAGTTCAGACACAAGGATATATACTTTTTATCAATACATATACTGTATGAGACCTATTTAACTAATATTAAATATAATTAGTACATTATTTTCACAATGTATCAAACACTATATACACATAAACGTTTTCCTTATATCATAAAATTATACAAAACCAAATAACCCAGAATAAGTAGACATCAGAGGACACAATAGGGAGACTCCTACGTCCTTGTGTCCACTGGTAACAGAGAACCCAAGACCTCGGTGCTACAAGAGAGTAACACAAACCTTTTTTTAAACGTCGATTTCCTGCCCTACAATAGGACCATTAAACTGAAGGATGGCATACTCCGTGTTAAGATCTCTTCTGTACTGGTTGGGCTGGCCGTTACGGGATAGGGCCAGGTCTGCGTACACCACTCCGGGGGGGTATTTGGAGAGGTGGGATTGGCTGTTTACGGACTGTGGGTATGCTTTAGAACTCTGGGATTGGGTACTGGGATAGGACGTGGCAGGATGCGACTGGTTGTTTGGGTAGGATGTGGCAGGATGTGATTGGTTCTCCAATCTGTGTGGATACGTTGATGATGAATATGACTGGCGTGATGATGCGTTGTATGACGGAGGTGGGGGTTGGGACTCTTTTAGCGATGAAGATGATGGGTATTGTTTGTATGTCGGCGGATTTCTTTGGTAATGTGGCTGGTACTGTGGCTGGTACTGTGGTTGGTACTGTGGCTGGTAGTGGGTTGAGGAAGGGGAGGAGGACGATGACGAGGAGCTAGGCGTAGGATTCTGAGCTGACCCGTAGTTGGCGGGCTTCCGGTTCTGCAAACAAAGCCACAAACAATGCATTCCTTTGTTAGTTGGTTAGTCACACAGCCGGGGACAGCTACATTATAATCAAAACTACAGTTAAAACAAAAAAAATCAATGCTCTATTGTTTTCATCGTGTATTCAGAGAAGTAATATCAAAATACACAAGAGTCCAAAGCTGTATTATACAAATCAAATACTACCAAAACATCAGAGAATAACTCACGCGACACATATACGAGAACTGTGGCAACATAGATGCCATTGTCCTCCTTATGTGAAGGAGGAGAGAGAGAGAGAGAGAGAGAAATAAAAATTAACAAGCCATATTAAAATCGTAGAATAATAAAGAAGAACTATAATTAATATATTGTTGTGGAAATGACCTGCACTTCAGTCTCAGGATTCTGAGGCCACAATGTGTTGATAATATGTAGCCGGATACATAAATATGTACACTACGGAAATACAGGCAAACGTGTGACAAAAAAAAAAAGTTTGAGGAAACGCAATGACAGGTCATTTACCACGACAAACAAAACAAAAAATAAAACACACACACACACACACAAACCTCAGGCAATACATGATGTGGCTGTTGATGTGAGAGGTGTTGAGCAAGTTTGTCTTTGGTAGGGAGTGGAATATTCTGGTACGTGTGGGTGACTCTCCCACCGCTACCATTCCGTGGCGCTGGCGTCGGCATGGCATCTGCGGTTCCCGCGACGTCACTTGTTCTTGGGTCAGAGGAGGACTCGTGATTGGTTGCATTAGTGGTTCTGCCTGGGCGTGGAATATTCTGATTGGTGGAATTATCTGAGTATATAGAGTTGTTATTAGACTCTGCCCTTGACGGGGGTCTAGTGAGAACTGTGAGCTTGGACGTCTGACTAGATTCTACTATTAGAGTTGTCTGAGTCGGTTCTGATGTGATGGTGTGTTTCGTTTCAGATGTAAAGTGTGTAGTTTGTTGGCCCGGAGCTAGAGCCTCGCTTTCACACTCTCTCAGAGGCGAGGGAGAAGAGTCTTTGAGAGGGATAGCTTGTATGGAAGGCTGCTGGTCAATCATTTGATGATTTTCTTCACTGTTGCCTTTGGCTCTCGACTTTCTCTTATTTCCAGGAAGTCTCATTGAAAAATAAGCAGCTGTTTTGGCCAGAGCACTTTTGCCAACCTTCTCTGACGTGCTTCTCATAGATCCGTAAGACTCTGAATTCTGCCTCTGAAGACGATTGAAATCCTTCTCATCTTCCATCTGCTCTACATCCTGGCGGAAACTTACGTCTCGCCTCCCTGGCACCTTCTGGGAATCCTTAGAGCCCTCCTCTGAGCAAGACTGATTGAGATTGACGCCCTTCCTGCTTCGGGTTGATCCGTAACCGGAAGATGCCTGCTGACTCAGCTGGCTCGGAGGTCGACTGCCTCCTGCACTACCACCTCCTCCTCCTCCCACCACACCGGAGCCTGCCACCTCCGGAGCGTCCTGCTGACCAGTCACTACATCTTTACTTCTCAACACTAACAGGTTAGCTACACCGCAGAGATCAAATCATAATGCAAGAAAAAACAAATCACAAAACCCACTTGATTCACAAATGCCAAAGTAGACCACACGGAGAATAACAAGAACCCCGGACTCTCTCGTGAATATTAACATCAAGAACAATGTGCTAAATTTACTCCTTAATAATGTATTAATAACCAAAATCTGTCTACTTTATCATTTCACATCACTTGTGACTCTGCATCACAATACAAGTGGCTTGTATGGGTTGGGTCATGTTCAGCCCGGTTGTTGTGGCTTGTTCTCTGCATATACACGTTTATTAACACGAAAAAAAGTATGGTATGTTTACGTTGAACGGTGCTGACTTGACTCCCATTTATATGTTATAATTTGATCTCTGCAAACAAAAACACAAACAAAAACACTGCACTGGCAAACAACACATCAAAACAAAAGGCAAATTAGCAAATTATAAAAATGTTAACTACAGGAAATTAATTAATTGCACTCATGCAAAACACTAGGATACGTATCTTAAGACCACTTCTCAACTGAACTTTGCCATTTGGCATCCTGCTGCCTATTCCTATTATGATATGCTTCCAAAAAGTATAGTATGGTAGCATAGCCGAATTCAATTAGCATTTCTAGTATAGTGTGATACTAATACGCTACCATGGTGGTTTAGTCCCAATGGTATGCTACCAAGAGTGATGGTTTTCAGTCTTTTTACCTTTAGACAGCTGTAAGAAAACCAAGCAAGGATTATGTAATAGGTCTCCATACACGCATGCAAACACAAATATGCAAGCAAGCAAGCGCACACACACACACACGAACACACACACACACACACGAACACACACACACACACGAACACACACACACACACACACGAACACACACACACACACACACACGAACACACACACACGCACACACAGAGCAGTAGTAGTAGCAGTAGAGTAGCAGAGTAGAGCAGTAGTAGTAGCAGGCATTGAAGAACAAACAGGGACCAGACCAAAGGAGCGGAGAGACAAGGACAAAAACATGATTAAAGAGATCCTTAAAGAGGTAAGGATGGAGGGAGCTGAGCGAAATGTTGAAAAGGTTTTCAGGCTTGGAAAGTACAACAAGGACAGAGACCGAATGATAAAGGTGGTTTTCATGAGCGAAATCGCGAAAGAGGAACTGCTAGCAAGGAAGTGTTGTCTAAAAGGTGTAGAGAAGTTCAAGAAAATATTCCTGCAGAGGGATATGACAAGGGAAGAGAGAATACGGACAGCAGACGCGAGGAAGGAGCGCAGGGAGAGAGAAGGAAATCAGAGTACCACAACCCAGAACCCTACAATCCCAGAGGGAAGTGGAGAACCCTCCTCAAACAGTGCAACAGCCACAGGGATTGGGGCACCACCCCCAAATTCTACCCAACAGACACCCAACCTGCCCCATCCCCTGTCAGCCCCCCACTAAGTACCCACCTAGGGCACCCTCCCCCCACCCACCCCCCTCCCCCCACTCACCCCCCTTCTTCCCCTCACCCCTCTCCCCAGGACCTCCCTTCCCCCCCATCCCCCATGCCCTCCCTTCTCCCACATGCCTTCCCGTCTCTCCCACCCCCATGCCCTCCCTTCTCCCCCTCCCCCCTAAGCCCCCCACTCTCCCCCACCCCACCTAAGTCTTCCCCTCTCCCCCACTCCCCTAAACCCTCCCCTCTTCCTCACCCACCTCAGCCCTCCCTTTTCCCCCACGCCCCCCAAGCCCTCCACCCTTTTCTCTCCCCCCAAGCCCCCCCATCTCCCCTATCCCCCACAGCCTCTCCTCCCCCCATGCTTCCCCAACCCTCCCTCTCTTACCCACCCCCTGTACCCTCCCCCTCTTATCCACCCCCTGTACCCTCCCCCTCTTATCCACCCCCTGTACCCTCCCCCTCTTATCCACCCCCTGTACCCTCCCCCTCTCCCCCACCACCCCAAGCCCTCCCTCCTCCACCAATCCCCCCGTGCCAGGTCCCCCCAGCTCCCACTCACCCCAGATCCCAAAGGTCCCCCCCAGAAAAGAAGCAGAAGAGAGTCAGTTTCAGGGTGATGTACTCGAACATAGATGGGATCACAAGCAAGACAAGTGAACTAAGGGAAAGAGCACAAGAAGTTAACCCAGATGTAATCGGACTCACTGAAACAAAACTCTCTGGAATCATAACGAATGCCGTGTTTCCCCAGGAGTATACAGTAATAAGGAAAGAGAGGGAAGGTAGAGGAGGAGGCGGAGTGGCCCTACTCATGAGAAGGGAATGGAGTTTTAAGGAGATGGCCATCCCGGGCTGTGAGGAGTTCAGAGACTACATAGCAGGCACCATAACAATGGGAGGACCAAGAATAGTAGTAGCAGTAATATACAACCCTCCACCAAATGACAGGAGACCCAGTCAAGAGTATGAAAACAACAACAAGGCAGTTAACACTATAATTGAGAGGGCAGCCTCTGCTGCCTGTAGAAATAGATCCCACCTGCTCATCATGGGCGACTTCAATCACGGAAAGATTGACTGGGAGAACAAGGAACCGCATGGAGGCGAGGATACGTGGAGAGCCAAACTATTGGAGGTGGTGACAAGCAACTTTTTAACGCAGCATGTCGGAGAACCCACAAGGATGAGAGGCAATGACGAACCAGCGAGACTCGACCTAGTCTTCACTCTGAACGACTCCGACATAAGAGAAATCGGTTTTGAGGACCCAGTAGGAATGAGCGACCACAGTGTACTGGTGTTTGAGTACTTGATTGAAGAAGGGTTATTGAACTCGAGGAGGGATACCGAAACCAAAAGGTTAGCATACCGAAAGGGAAACTATGAGGGGATAAGAAAATTCCTAACAGATATAGCATGGGAAACAGAGCTCAGGGGAAAGACGGCCCAAGATATGATGGATTACATCACGCAGAAGTGCAAGGACGCAGCAAACAAGTTTGTCCCAGTCCAAAAGGAAAACAGAGAAATGAAGATGAGAAACCCATGGTTTAATCAAAGATGTAGGCTAGCTAAGCAGCAAAGTAAAAGGGCATGGAGAAACTATAGGAATAACAGGACACTGGAGAGCAGAGAAAGATACCAGAATGCCAGGAATGAATATGTCAGGATGAGAAGAGAGGCAGAAAGACAATACGAAAATGACATCGCAAGCAAGGCAAAGACTCAGCCTAAATTGTTGCATAGCCACATTAGGAGAAAAACAACAGTAAAGGAACAGGTTATGAGATTAAGGATAGGGGCGGAAGGATTCACTACAAATGACAAGGAAGTGTGTGAGGAATTGAATAAGAAATTCCAGGAGGTCTTCACCTTAGAACAAGGAGAAATTCCAGAGGTAAGTGAGGGAATAGCTAACCAGGAACCACTGGAAGAGTTTGAGATTACCAGTGGGGAAGTAAGGAAGTGTTTACTAGAGTTGGACGTGACGAAGGCTATAGGCCCAGATGGAATCTCCCCTTGGGTTCTAAAGGAAGGAGCAAGAGAACTGAGCCTACCACTCTCCATAGTGTATAACAAATCACTGGCAACAGGGGAACTGCCAGATATTTGGAAAGCAGCTAACGTAGTCCCGATATACAAGAAAGGGGATAGACAGGAGGCACTGAACTACAGGCCAGTGTCCCTAACCTGCATACCATGCAAGCTGATGGAGAAGATTGTGCGAAAAAAACTAGTGGAGCATCTGGAGCGAAGGAACTTTGTAACACAGCATCAACATGGGTTCAGGGATGGCAGGTCCTGCCTCACAGGGTTACTTGAATTCTACGACCAGGCAACAAAAATAAGGCAAGAAAGAGAAGGGTGGGCAGACTGCATATTTTTGGATTGTCAGAAAGCCTTTGATACAGTGCCACACAAGAGGCTAGTGCGAAAGTTGGAGATGCAGGCTGGAGTGAGAGGGAAGGTACTCCGGTGGATAGAGGAATACCTAAGCAACAGGAGACAACGAGTCTGTGTGAGGGGTGAGGTCTCAGATTGGCGAGACGTCACAAGTGGAGTCCCGCAGGGGTCAGTCCTTGGACCTATACTGTTTCTGGTATATGTAAATGATCTCCCAGAGGGTATAGATTCGTTCCTCTCAATGTTTGCCGACGATGCAAAAATTATGAGGAGGATTGAAACAGAGGATGACAGTAGGAGGCTACAAGATGACCTGGATAGACTGAGTGAATGGTCCAACAAATGGCTGTTGAAGTTCAACCCGAGTAAATGCAAAGTAATGAAACTAGGCAGTGGAAACAGGAGGCCAGGCACAGGATACAGAATAGGAGATGAAGTACTTAATGAAACAGACAGAGAGAAAGATCTAGGAGTTGATATCACACCAAACCTGTCTCCTGAAGCCCACATAAAGAGAATAACGTCTGCGGCATATGCGAGGCTGGCTAACATCAGAACGGCGTTCAGGAACCTGTGTAAGGAATCATTCAGAATCTTGTACACCACATATGTAAGACCAATCCTGGAGTATGCGGCCCCAGCATGGAGCCCGTACCTTGTCAAGCACAAGACGAAGCTGGAAAAAGTCCAAAGGTATGCTACTAGACTAGTCCCAGAACTAAGAGGCATGAGTTATGAGGAAAGGCTGCGGGAAATGCACCTCACGACACTGGAAGACAGAAGAGTAAGGGGGGACATGATCACAACCTACAAAATCCTCAGGGGAATCGACCGGGTAAACAAGGATGAACTTTTCAACACTGGTGGGACGCGAACAAGGGGACACAGGTGGAAGCTGAGTACCCAAATGAGCCACAGAGACGTTAGAAAGAACTTTTTCAGTGTCAGAGTAGTTAGCAAATGGAATGCATTAGGAAGTGATGTGGTGGAGGCTGACTCCATTCACAGTTTCAAATGTAGATATGATAGAGCCCAATAGGCTCAGGAATCTGTACACCAGTTGATTGACGGTTGAGAGGCGGGACCAAAGAGCCAGAGCTCAACCCCCGCAAGCACAATTAGGTGAGTACAATTAGGTGAGTACACACACACACACACACACACACACACACACACACACACACACACACACACACACACACACACACACACACACACGAATACACACACACACTCCTTTCTCAATCTTTCACTTTTAATTTTGAAGAACATATTAAATATCTTATCCTTGCATCTTCCTCTCAAGCTTTTACCTGTTTTACCTTACACTAATCACAATAGCGTGATGCATCAAATGAACAAATCCACCAGGGCAAGTAGAAGTAAGGTCAGTAGAACTTCTCGTTGCAATTCTTTTTTACCATTGATCAACCAGGCTGTGACTCATACGTCAGGCTGCGAGCAGCCGCGTCTAACAGCCTGGTTGATCAGTCCAGCAACCAGGAGGCCTGGTCGACGACCGGGCCGCGGGGACACTAAGCCCCGGAAGCACCTCAAGGTAGCCTCAAGTGGGCATCACCTCAAGGTTCAAGATAACCCATGTAGCTCAGTCGATTACGGCAGCGTCTGGGATAGTCTCGGACGTAGATTCAAACCCTCGTCACGGCCCTTGTGGATTTATTCATCTGTTTACCTTCTTGAGAAACACTTGAGAAATACTCACGCCTCAGCCTGGTGTGTCTCACCTTGTTGGGGGGTGGCTGCATGCCGTGGAAGGGAAGGTTCTCATAGAAGGTCTGTTTCTCATCGTCGGGTGGCGAGGGTACGCCATTATCCTTAGGACCAGTAGGTGGGGGCTTTGAGGCTTCAGGATCTTCGGCCGGGGTGGAAAAAGAGAAAGTGTGTAAGCGAGATCCAAAAACCCTTCCTGTGGTCAGACGTTGAATCTAATCCATCGTAATTTGAATCAGTGCTGCAAAGCTGATTGAATGGTAAATGACAATAGTCCTTAGCGTTATAACTATGCCCTTTTGAATGAAATTGGTGGATACTGAAAGTTGCTCCTTATGTCTGCAAGAATGCTGAGTTGGGGTTACTTAATTCTGGCCCAAGAGGTGCACAAGGAGACACCTAATGAAGACAGCAGAACGGAAAGAGGTGCACAATGGACAGACAAACGTTCAGAATGCAAGCACATATTATTGCAACATTGAGGACATTTAATATATTTTATTCAGTGAATGTAGTAAGACACTCAAACTTTACAGAGAAACCAAGAGGTGGAAAGTTCCTCAAACAAGTGCACACTAAAGTTTTAATTGTCACGTTCGAGGTGTCTAACATTTAAGAACATTCATAACATTAAGCTTGAAGCAAAACAAAAGACTTAAGAGGGCAACGAAGCACGAAAAAAGCGTTCATTACTCGTCTGTTCACCAGACTTGCTTATATACACTTTTTAAATCAGGAGAATACAATCATACACATTAATACAACTGAAAGGCGGACCAAACAAGCTATGAGGGATTTAATTAAATGAAACACTCAAGCAAAAGGAGAGTAAAGCCTCAGTTTGACAAGTGTGTGCGGACAACCCCCCTTCTCTCTCTCTCTCCCTCTCCCACTAACTCTCTCTCCCTCTACCTCCCTCTACCTCCCTCTAACTCACTCACTCACTCACTCTCTCTCTCTCTCTCTCTCTCTCTCTCTCTCTCTCTCTCTCTCTCTCTCTCTCTCTCTCTCTCTCTCTCTCTCATATGACATGCACTGACAACTACATAACGAGGTGGCTAATCTTGCAGTTATAGACAAAACCCAACATAAAATAAGATAAGTATTTCGCCCTGGACTATATTCAAGTGGATTACCTGTCACGTTCTCGTTTAATTCTCTGCCTATATAGACAATAGACCTAACATTATATAAAACAAATTATCCTCATAGTGTTGCGCGGGTTGTGCTGTGAGGGATAGTCTCTCCTCGGGGGATTGCAACAGGAAAATTAGTTTACACAGCAGACAGTGCTGGGTATGCCGCCAGGACAACCCCCACTTCCATTTGTGATGCGACACCTCTTCTGGCAAAGCTTCCCACAAAAGGAGATGTAGGCTGGCCAGAGTGCAGACAGGCATGACTGAGTTAATAATGTCCCAGGAGACACCTTAATATTGCAACGCTGTGCCTGGCTTCTCTCCACCAGTTTACCATCCGACTGAATAAAATTGTTGCTAATGCAATTGACGCTCGTTCGGGAAGGGCGATGATGAGTTTCGTCCGAACTTAATAAATGATGATAATGAACCTCCCCCCCCCCCCCCATATATTTTTTCAATGTCGAAAAATATGATTGAACATAAATATTGGTCGCATATCCTAAAATGTATCGTAACTCCCCCCGCCCCCCCCCCAAAAAAAAAAGTTTATTTTTTGCACTTTTAACCATTGGGTATAATAAGTAAGAGTGGCACAGAATTGGCACTGCTGTTGGATATTGTGCCCATTAGGTAATTGGTAGAGGACACTAGAAGGGCCTACAACACAGAGCCTAACATATGCGGGAGCCTGGAGTATACCACACACATACTAAGTTACTCCTAAGATGGAGTATGTTAGGCTTAGGACAGCATTGACCAGACCACACACTAGAAGGTGAAGGGACGACGACGTTTCGACAATCGACTTGAGAATGGTCCAGGACGGGCCGAAACGTCGTCGTCCCTACACCTTCTAGTGTGTGGTCTGGTCAACATATTTTAGCCACGTTATTGTGACTCATCGCCTGCTTAGGACAGCATTGGTTGCAAAATTAGTGTACTAATCTCTAGCTGTCATTTGAAGTACCCCAATAGCACAAGACGAACGGCTTGTTTAGGCCCAACCGACTCTCAATACATTCCCCAATTAGTTACCATTTTATGATCATGGGATGATTTATTTTTTCATCTTCCGCCCAGGATAATGATGATACAGCCCGTCCTTTCTACGACGTTATGATACGTTGTGTAACGTAATTAAACGCACTGGGAAAGCAACGGCTCGCAAAAATCTACGTTTTACTTTGCATCGGTTACGTTAGACGGCTTGGGTTAGTATAATGGAATTTGTACGTTGTGGAGAATGGAGAGAACGGCTTGAACGGGCGTAGTGACGCATGATGGGGCTGTTGGTGATTTATACAACTCGTTCTCGCGCTTGCTTATAGTCAATATTGGCTTATTAATGGCTTATTTATATATATTGGCTTATTTAATAAGTGCATATGTGACATAGTAATTGATTGTGAATATTTTAGTTTACCTTGAAAAGCTTCATAGAAAACACCGTCCTCACCTAACCTTCTTAGTATGTTAAGATAAGCATCTTATTGCTTCTTCATTACAATTATTACTTAACCTATACCGTTGATAGGTTAAGTAATAATTGTAAATAAGAAGCAATAAAATGCTTATCTTAACATACTTAGAAGGTTAGGTGAGGTCGGTGTTTTCTATGAAGCTTTCCAAGGTAAACTAAAATATTCATAATCAATTAGTATGTCACATATGCACTTGTTAAATAAGCCAATATTGACCATAACCAAGTGCGAAAACGGGTTGATTTATATAGGCAATAGCTTTTACCTTGAGAGTGTTACCTTGAAAGGTACCTTGGGAGTTCGTCATCTACATTCCAGCAACTTGACTATATATATTTTAGCTTCATGTATATATATATATATATATATATATATATATATATATATATATATATATAATTATATTAGTATATTTTGGTAGCAGTCTTTCCTGTAGACATATATTATTAAATATGACCGAAAAAGTAAGATTAATAATTCTAACACGAATTTTCTCAATCTTTCGTACATTTCTTTTCACTGTTGGAGGTAATTCAAAAATCAATTCTCCAAAATTCATTTTTATTTCTAGTCTGACGCGACACTTGAGCGCGTTTCGTAAAACTTATTACATTTTCAAAGACTTTACACATACACAACTGAATAGAACTTACATATCTCCGATTTGTTTATATCTACATTTGAGTGAGGTGGATGGGGTGAGGTGGTATTTAATAGGGTATTAATTTCATCAACACAAGACAGAACACGAAACAATGGGTATTGAAATGGAAGTGATTGTAGAAAGCCTATTGGTCCATATTTCTTGATGCTTCTATATTGGAGCGGAGTCTTGAGGTGGGTAGAATATAGTTGTGCATTAATTGGCTGTTGATTGCTGGTGTTGACTTCTTAATGTGCAATGCCTCGCAAACGTCAAGCCGTCTGCTATCGCTGTATCTATCGATGATTTCTGTGTTGTTTACTAGGATTTCTCTGGCGATGGTTTGGTTGTGGGAAGAGATTATATGTTCCTTAATGGAGCCCTGTTGCTTATGCATCGTTAAACGCCTAGAAAGAGATGTTGTTGTCTTGCCTATATACTGTTTTTTTTGGAACTTACAGTCCCCAAGTGGGCATTTGAAGGCATAGACGACATTGGTCTCTTTTAAAGCGTTCTGTTTTGTGTCTGGAGAGTTTCTCGTGAGTAGGCTGGCCGTTTTTCGGGGTCGCCATGGGTTCTCCCCTAGGTGTCCTGTTTGCAAACTTCTACATGGGTACCATCGAGCAAAAAGTCTTAGTCGACATGAACTTGAAACCGGCCATATACTGCAGGTATGTTGACGACATTTTTACACAGGTACCTGATGTCAGACGTCTGCAGGAGCTGAAGGAGGCATTTGAGCAGAGTTCCGTGCTGCGTTTCACTTACGAGATGGAAAAGGATGGGAAGCTGCCCTTTCTAGATGTAACAGTCATGGAAAAGAGCGAAGGTTTCCACACTGCAGTCTACACTAAGGAAACAAACATAGGAATGTGCCTAAATGCCAACAGTGACTGCCCAGACAGGTACAAGAGGAGTGTTGTCAACGCATATGTCGACTGTGCTCTCAGCCACAGCTCAGAATGGAAGCAAGTCGACGAAGAACTCTGTAGGGTAAGGCAGGTCCTAGTCAACAACGGCTTCTCCAATGGTTTCGTCGAAGACATCATAAGAAGGAAAGTGAAACGCCATGCAACCTCTGAAGAGACAACTAACACAACACCTGTACCCCCTATTAGACTATTTTACAGGAACTTCTTTTCCACAGCTCATAAAACGGAGGAAAGGGTCCTGAAAGATATTGTTAATAGAAACGTTATCCCTACAGACAAAAATCAGAGGATACAACTGACGATATACTATAAAACCAGAAAAACGGCCAGCCTACTCATGAGAAACTCTCCAGACACAAAACAGAACGCTTTAAAAGAGACCAACGTCGTCTATGCCTTCAAATGCCCACTTGGGGACTGGAAGCTCCAAAAAACCCAGTATATAGGCAAGACAACAACATCTCTTTCTAGGCGTTTAACGATGCATAAGCAACAGGGCTCCATTAAGGAACATATAATCTCTTCCCACAACCAAACCATCGCCAGAGAAATCCTAGTAAACAACACAGAAATCATCGATAGATACAGCGATAGCAGACGGCTTGACGTTTGCGAGGCATTGCACATTAAGAAGTCAACACCAGCAATCAACAGCCAATTAATGCACAACTATATTCTACCCACCTCAAGACTCCGCTCCAATATAGAAGCATCAAGAAATATGGACCAATAGGCTTTCTACAATCACTTCCATTTCAATACCCATTGTTTCGTGTTCTGTCTTGTGTTGATGAAATTAATACCCTATTAAATACCACCTCACCCCATCCACCTCACTCAAATGTAGATATAAACAAATCGGAGATATGTAAGTTCTATTCAGTTGTGTATGTGTAAAGTCTTTGAAAATGTAATAAGTTTTACGAAACGCGCTCAAGTGTCGCGTCAGACTAGAAATAAAAAAGAATTTTGGAGAATTGATTTTTGAATTACCTCCAACAGTGAAAAGAAATGTACGAAAGATTGAGAAAATTCGTGTTAGAATTATTAATCTTACTTTTTCGGCCATATTTAATAATAAAATGATATATATATATATATATATATATATATATATATATATATATATATATATATATATATATATATATATATATATATATATATATAAAATATATATTATTCTCCAATAATCTATATAAGCAGGCCGATGTTCATTATAAATAATTGTATAATTATTTTACCCTTGTATTTATCAACTAAGTTCAATAAACATGTCGGCTTTTGAACTGGATTCATAAGTTAGCAACTAAACCTAACTATACATATTATTCACTAAGCTTGTCTTAGTAATTAAGGTTAATATTATTTTATTGATTTTAGATTAAATGTTGCACAGATTTTTGCAACAAAAGATGTATTCTTGCCGCTACAGAAAGTTCTGTTTATCTACCAGGTCATGGCATACTTAATTGCCCAATTCATTCTCTCTAAATTATTGTACCAAACTACCTAGGCCTACTCTGGATGGCGTATACAGAATATGGTTCGTCGTGTCCAACGAGACTCTCTTTTTTAGTATTGGTTTTGTAAACAAGGTAGCAGGAACAGGAACTTTAAGTGTAACCAGCACATTTAGGGTTATATAAGCTACCCAAGGCCTAATATACGCATTTTTTGGCGTAATTCGGCATTTCTCCCATCCCAAATCCTTATCCTGACCCCTTCCCAGTGCAATATAGTCGTAATGGCTTGGCACTTTTCCCTCATAACTCCTTCTCCTTAGGCATAGGGAAAATTACTGGTGTAAAAACGGACGTACGAGCTATGGGTACTCTTTTTTAATGAGCTAGTAATAGCCATAGTTGCCTAGCAAGCCGAATTTTCTTAAAATTTATATAAAAATGTAATATGAAATGAGTTTATTATTATTACACTACATGATAGTTTTGACTTGAATGAAAACAAATAATAACTTAAAGTGATCTAACCTAAATATTGCGAACAATTCTCAGTATTGCTCAGCAGGTAAAAGTCGGCCAGAGTTAGAAACTCATAATTAATATAATGTATTAATTTCAAAACATATTTGAAAATAGCTCTAGTGTTGGCAAAACTTTTTTTTTTGTATGCCCAGTTGTTTGATGTACTTGGTTCGTCTAGGATTCGAACCCTTGCATGAACAAAATACGAAACCGTCATTATCTTGACGTTCTGAACGAATCGCTCTGCGTATTATAGTGGCTGTATGTAATGTACATTTCTTACCCACGCGTTCCGCTCTGTCACATATCACAGGTATGTAGTTATATGTAAAATATTATCAGCTCAGTCAGTAAGTTTACAATAAGGAACTCTCAAATACCTAACCGGACTTGAACTGAGACTTTAAGGTAATTTTGTCACACTTGAGCATCCTGGCCTGGTTGCTAGAGTGACATATATACATAATATATATAAAGGGTGAGATCAATGATGCTAGGACGAATTTTCTATTTTCCTTACATTTTTCTTCAATTGGGAGGTTGAAAAATTAACTCTTCAAAAAGTTCATTTTTATAATTATATTTGACCTGACGCTAAGAGCTTCGTTAACTCTTGGTTGCTAACATTGTCAAACGCAGAGTTGTAATGAGGACAAATTGATTGATAAAGATTAAGCCACCGAAAAGGTGGCACGGGCATGAATAACCCGTAAGATGACAAATTGTCTTGCTGCATGATATGTACCCAAGGATAAGGTGATGAAGCACCTGGTCTATCTTGTCACTCATGTGTTTGCATGAGTGGCAGGAGCAGTGTACTGTGTCCTCTCGTGTTCTGGGTGTTGACTGTGTAAGTTGGTGGTAGATGGCTATTGATGCGTGGCTTGGTGTGCTCTATGTTTAATGGCTCGCCCATGTCCAGTCTTCTGGTGTCGCTGTATCTGTCAATCATTTTGGTGTCGTTTATCTCCATCACCAGAGACATACACACGACACCAAAATGACTGACAGATATAGCGACAACAGAAGGCTGGACATGGGGCGAGGCATTAAACATACAACACACCAAGCCACGCATCAATAGTCAACTACCATCAACTTACACTCTGTCAACATCCAGAACACGACGGAACACACCAGACACAACACACACCAGACACGACGACACACACCAGACACGACATACACACACCAGACACGACATACACACACCAGACACGACATACACACACCAGACACGACATACACACACCAGACACGACATACACACACCAGACACGACATACACACACCAGACACGACGACACACACCAGACACGACGACACACACCAGACACGACGACACACACACCAGACACGACGACACACACACCAGACACGACGACACACACACCAGACACGACGACACACACACCAGACACGACGACACACACACCAGACACGACGACACACACACCAGACACGACGACACACACACCAGACACGACGACACACACACCAGACACGACATACACACACCAGACACGACATACACACACCAGACACGACATACACACACCAGACACGACATACACACACCAGACACGACATACACACACCAGACACGACATACACACACCAGACACGACATACACACACCAGACACGACATACACACACCAGACACGACGACACACACCAGACACGACGACATACACCAGACACGACATACACACCAGACACGACGACACACACCAGACACGACGACACACACACCAGACACGACACATACACACCAGACACGACACATACACACCAGACACGACACATACACACCAGACACGACGACATACACCAGACACAACACACACCTGGCCTCACGCTAACACCAGAGTGACAGGATACAGTCGACCTGTAATTGGACCTTTTTCAGCTCGTCCTCGGGTACATATCATGCAGCAAGGCAACTTGTAAAATCTAGCTTACGGGCTATTCATGCCCGTGCCACCTCTTGGGTGGATTAATTTTCAATCACTTTGTTATTATTCCAACTCTGCCAATGACAATGCTAACAACCAAGAGTTAACGAAACGCAAGTGTTAGCGTTAGTCCAAATAAAACTATAAACATGAACTTTTGAAAAGTTAATTTATCAACTAAGCAAGTAAAGAAAATCCGGAAAATTGGAGCTAGAATCATTGATCTCACCCTTCCGGACATTCAATAATATTTGCCTACAGGAAAGACTGCAACCTAAATATACTAGTATTTATTACTACTAACCTAGGAAACGTAGCGTTTCCTAGGTTAGTAGAAAGCTGACCTTATCAGCGGGAGCCCGTAGCGGTAACTTGGTCGGGTCAGGTCAGGTCAGGTCAGGTCAGGTCGGGTCGGGTCGGGTCGGGTCGAGTCAGGTCAGGTCAGGTGGGGTCAGGCCGGGTCGGGTCGGGTCGGGTCGGGTCGGGTCGGGTCAGGTCAGGTCGGGTCAGGTCAGGTCAGGTGGGGTCAGGTCGGGTCAGGTCAGGCCGGGTCAGGTCAGGTCAGGTGGGGTCAGGTCAGGTCAGGTCAGGCCGGGTCAGGTCAGGTCAGGTGGGGTCAGGTCAGGTCAGGTCAGGCCGGGTCAGGTCAGGTCAGGTCAGGTCAGGTCGGGTCAGGTCGGGCCGGGTCAGGTCAGGTCGGGTCAGGTCAGGCCAGGCCGGGCCGGGTCAGGTCAGGTCAGGCCGGGTCAGGTCAGGCCAGGCCGGGCCGGGTCAGGTCAGGTCAGGCCGGGTCAGGTCAGGTCAGGTCAAGTCAGGTAACCGTTCCCTTCCGTATGTAAGCAGCCCGACTTCCCAGCAGGCCAAACATGCTACACTAATCTAGAACACTGTGTTTATCATCGACCTAAGCATACAAATAAAAATTTCAACAAAAGTTCTAAAAAGCTAAATAAAAAAAGTTTCAAAGCCACAAATAACATCAACACAACAAATAAAAAAAAATCAAATGGCTAAAAATCCAAGTTCAAGAAAATTAAACAAATCTAAAACAAACTTAAGGTTTTACAAAATGACAATTTAAATATACAAAAGTGAAGCAATAAAATTACCTACAATGTGGTCGACGACACTTGACAAACTAATCAATAACTTACACGCAATTATTCAAACATATAAAAGAAAACACGACGATACTGGGAATTTATATATAAAAAAACACGGAAATTATACAAAGATTGCAAACAAACATTTAACAGTTCATATTTAAACACTACCTTAAGTAACTACAGCTCACTTGTTTGAGCGCACGAACACACCAAAATAACCCCCCCCCCCCCCCGAAAAAAACTAAACATAAGAGTGAACTAAAAATGTGTATAAATGTATACACATTTATACGCGCGCGCGCGCGCACACACAACCTAAACACGAGTGAACTAAAGAAAATGTGTATTAATGTAAGCGAGTAAATATGTAGAAATGAGACGTTTTTGGTCCATTTTAGGACGAAGTTTTTTAATATACAAAGACGCCATTAATCTTGGATCAAAGGCACCACCATTACAATTGTCCGAAATGTCGAAATCTGACTTAACAGAAGACGAACTTCTCTGAGCACGATCTCGAATTTCGGAAATCGAAGTTTTTGATAATGGTCGACCAGTTGTGTGTGACAGTCGTCAATTAGAATGATCAAACACTGACGACTGTCGCAGAGAACTGGTCGACCATTATCAAAAACGTCGTTTTCCGAAATTTGAGATCGTTCTCAGAGAAGTTCGTCTTCTGTTAAGTCAGATTTCGACATTTCGGACAATTGTAATGGTGGTGCCTTTGATCTAAGATTAATGGTGTCTTTCTATATTAAAAAACTCCGTCCTAAAATGGACCAAAAACGTCTCGTTTCTGCCTATTTACACTCTTACATTAATACACATTGTCTTTAGTTCACTCTTCTCATGTTTAGGTTGTGCGTGCGTGTGGGCGTGCGCGCAAACAAGTGTGCAGTAGTTACTTAGCGTAGTGTTTAAGCATGAACTATTAAATATTTGTTTGCAGTCTTCGTAATTTTTTTTGTGTTTCTATATATAAATTCCCAGTATCGTTGTTTTCGTTTGTTTGTCTCAAGTGCGGGTAATTTATAGTTTGGCAACGTTGTCAGTCCACAATGTGAAGAGTTCTGTCATTTCTCTTTTGTATGTTTACGTTGTCATTTTGTAACGTCTTAAGTTTCGTTTTTTTTCGTTAATTCATTTTCTTGAACTTGTATTATTTTAAAAATTGTTTTGCTTAATTTTATTTATGGCTTTTTACTTTTTTTATTTAGATTGTTGGCTTAATTGATTTTTTCTTGATTTTTTTTTATTTTATGTGAAAAGTGTTCGAAACTTCATATGAATATTTAAATAAAATTATTTTCAAGAGACGTTTGCCATAGCTCTTCGTCCTTTTATTTCGAAATTAAAATTATTAAGAGTAACCTTTTGAGGATTTATTATTCACGCAAGAGGACTTGCACGCATACACACACACACACACACACACGCACACGCACACGCACACGCGCGCACACACACACACACACACACACACACACACACCAGCATTCACTAATAACACAAACAATACTGCTCTTGAGTGTCTCAAACGACGGTGAGACTAAATTCTCAAGTCTACTTTCTAACACCATCTTTCCTCAACAGTGGTTGAGCGGCTTCTAGAGGCTCTCAATCAACAGATGGTATAATGTCAAGAAATCTCTAAACAGTCGCTTGCATTCCTAAAACAAATGATTAAAAAATCTTGATTCGTGAAAAACTGTGTCGCTCACAAAGGTTTAAGACTTGTACTTCTCCAGCGACTGTCTTGGGAGGCTATCACTTCCGATCCGTAACTCGTGATCTCGCTTACCACGACGCGTTACCAGCACCATAACATCTTTTGATAACGTAAACAATGAACCTGAAAAGTAACGCCCGACACGCAGAATTCTAATACTCAATAACAGCAGGAGACGGTTCGTAATTAAGTATCATACTTCCGTGGTAAGAGAGAGAGAGAGAAGAGTCAGAGACTGAACTCACTTCCAGCCGCAGACACTCTTGATGGAACATCTTGGCCACCCAAGACTGCGTGTATTATGGCTCTCTGTAGTCCACATCACAAACTATGTCTTGGCAGCACATGCGACAAGGAAAAGTGAAACGCGCACATTAAACAGAATTCAGGGCAACAAATCCTCATAGCAAACATAACAGTTGGGGTGAAAGTCTATACAGAACCGGATTCCATTGTATGACATCACATGGGGGATACAAAAGGCCCGAATCTCTCGCCATAGAGGTTTTTTTGGGTGCAAAACACCCGGATCTCTTGCCATGAAGGCTATTTTGGGGTACCAAAGGGCCAGATTTCTCACCATAAAGGCCTTTTTTCAATTACATTTTAGCCAAATGATTTTTTGTTATTTTATTTTATGAAAGCAAGTTTAACATTTCTGCTGTTGTTGGGTGTTAGAATTGAAGGTGACAAGTCTGCTCACACTTACGGAGCTCCGGAGGTGTGACCCCGGGAATGGCCTACCTTGACCTGGCTTTTTTCTTTTCCGTCCGCTCGTTGACCCGTCGCTGGTGTCTGCCTTGTTCTGTACCACGACTAAAACAGACACAGACAAATACCGGACATGACACAACAACAACAAAAGACATGCAGTTAATGTTAACAAACAACAACAACAACAACAAAAAAAGGAGACGTTTACCGGTGCTAAATCTCGACCTCATGTTAATGTTTAAAAACGTTTATAAGAGAATTCGTCGGAGCCATCATGATCAGGGTTCGAATCTATGCGGGGGTTGGGGGTGTTCGATTAGGGCGTGTACGTGGATACACCCACCAACCCATAGGTTCGAATCCCTCATCACAACTCCTACGGATTTTCTCACTACTGGTATTTTTACTATTGTAATCATCAAAGCCTCAACATTTGTCTACACAGGATTGTGGAGATTTAACACAAGTGGTAATTATCAACAATTAAGTTATAAGTAAAATACGTAAGGAATGACGAGGGAGTGAAAAATAAATGTTACTTTACTCAACGAACACATAGAATGTTTTGTTAAATTAGAACGAAATATATATTTTTAGCTAAAGTATGTATTCAGTAAATATACCAAATAGATAATTAGTCTTTAAACCACGTCACTGATAGACACTAGTGATTCCGGGACGGCTTTGTCACACACACACACACACACACACACACACACACACACACACACACACACACACACACACACAGGAACTTTTTTAGTGTCAGAGTGGTTGACAAATGGAATGCATTAGGGGGTGATGTGGTGGAGGCTGACTCCATACACAGTTTCAAGTGTAGATATGACAGAGCCCGATAGGCTCAGGAATCTGTACACCTGTTGATTGACGGTTGAGAGGCGGGACCAAAGAGCCAGAGCTCAACACCCGCAAACACAACTAGGTGAGTACACTCAATTCATTTGGGGGGCTGGTGGCTGAGTGGACAGCGCTCTAGGCTCATGGACCTAGGGACCCGGGTTCGATTCCCGCAGCCGACGGAAACAGATGGGCAGAGTTTCCTTAACCCTGAGGCATCTGTTACCTAGCAGTAAATAGATACTTGGGAGTTAGACAGCTGTTACGGAGCTGCTTCCTGTTTGTGTGCGTGTGCGTGTGTGTGTGTGTGTGTGTGTGTGTGTGTGTGTGTGTGTGTGTGTGTGTGTGTGTGTGTGTGTGTACTCACCTAGTTGTACTCACCTAGTTGTGCTTGCGGGGGTTGAGCTCAGGCTCTTTGGTCCCGCCTCTCAACCGCCAATCAACAGGTGTACAGGTTCCTGAGCCTATTGGGCTCTATCATATCTACACTTGAAACTGTGTATGGAGTCAGCCTCCACCACATTGCTTCCTAATGCATTCCATTTGTCAACCACTCTGACACTAAAAAAGTTCTTTCTAATATCTCTGTAGCTCATTTGGGCACTCAGTTTCCACCTGTGTCCCCTAGTGCGTGTGCCCCTTGTGTTAAATAGCCTATCTTTATCAACCCTGTCGATTCCCTTGAGAATCTTGAATGTGGTGATCATGTCCCCCCTAACTCTTCTGTCTTCCAGCGAAGTGAGGTTCAATTCCCGTAGTCTCTCCTCGTAGCTCATACCTCTCGGCTCGGGTACTAGTCTGGTGGCAAACCTTTGAACCTTTTCCAGTTTAGTCTTATGCTTGACTAGATATGGACTCCATGCTGGAGCCGCATACTCCAGGATTGGTCTGACATATGTGGTATATAATGTTCTGAAAGATTCCTTACACAAGTTTCTAAAGGCCGTTCTTATGTTAGTCAACCTGGTGTGTGTGTGTGTGTGTGTGTGTGTGTGTGTGTGTGTGTGTGTGTGTGTGTGTGTGTGTGTGTGTGTGTGTGTGTGAGAAAAAAAATAGTAGTTAGTAACAGTAGATTGACAGTTGAGAGGCGGGCCGAAAGAGCAGAGGTCAACCTCCGCAAGCACAACTAGGTGAATACACACACACACACACACACACACACACACACACATACACATACACACACACACACACACATACACACACACACACACACACACACACCACCCACACACACACCACCCACACACACACCACCCACACACACACTTCAGTCCCTGGTAACTGGGATCAGGTATGACTTCCCATCACATCTACGAACTTTAAGGGATTGAATATGTCATTTTCCCCGTAGATCTGCAACATTAAAGATACGTCACATAAGCATATATTACGCTTATGCAATAACAACTAATCAAAGACGATCAATGTGAATCTCTAAACAAAATTCTTGATTACTTTTGTTGCATATATTTTTTTTTAAATTAGATGTTCCATGAGAATCAATTTGCCTCGAATTCTGGATGAGGCGGATTTGCTATATGTGTGGCGACTAAATAATCCTTAGAGCAGGTAAGAGTATGTGCACCACTTAGTGCGCGTTCACGCGCGTGCGTGTGTGTGTGTGTGCGTGCGTGCGTAAAATAAACACACATACACCCACACACACATGAATATACAGGGTGTCCCAGAAGTTATGACCCACAAATTTTAACATCAATTGTCGTGTGACTACTGATTGGATACATGTATCAGTCGTGATTGTGGACACACATTGAATTCATGTTGCATTAAACAATGAAATATCAAATCAAAACCAGTTTTCACCAGCTTACGCCATGGTTCCAGGCTCATGGGGCACCCTGTATATTATTTCTAGAGTTGGGTGCAATGACTTGGACGTAACCTGTAGTGAAGGTGGAGATGCAGAGCTAACTCCCTGGAGACAGCACCTCCAACTTTCTCGCCACTACTGAAGGTAAACTCGTCAGTCAAATGATCTTTAATCACTGAAAGTGGCATCTGTTACTGTGCTAAATTTTCCAGGCCTCCAGGGAATTAGATGTGTGGGAATTGAACAGCTCTATCATTGTTTATCTTTAGTGCTCTGTAACCAGGAAACTTTTCCTGCGAGCATGAAGGGGAAAAACTACTGTTTTATAGCAATACCAAGATGCAAAATGTTCAGAGGGCGGTAAACTAGGACAAAACGCTACTTGAATACTCGGTAAAGACTATACACCTCTCCGAACACTTTGCATCTGTGGTGTTTACGTCAAGACAAGTTAATATAGAGGAACATACCTGAACTCCCCGTGTGAAAGTTAACGTCTAAGTCAGAAACAGCACTTTTAGGTCTTAGTTTGCTGGTGGTGTTGTTAGTCGCAGAAGAGGGGTGAGAGAGGTGGGTGGGTGAGGGGGGCGACACCGGCGCCAGACTCTCCCTGGGGATGTCCAGGGAAGCTTGACGCGGCAAGGAGTGGGAGTTATTAAGCTTACGAAGGCTAGACCCTCTTCGTTTATTGTCTAACGTAGGGTACTGCTGGTGAGGGTGGAGAGGGTGGGAGAGGCTGGGCTGGTGGTTGTGGTTGGCCAGAGGGTGGTGGTGGTGGTGGAGAGGGTGATAGGGATGGTGGTTGAGGGGTGGTGGTGGAGGGGCGGTGGTAGGAGGGAGCGAGAGGTTGGTCATGGTGTTGTTGTTGTGTAAGCACTTTGCGTCGTCCGTCAGGCTAGTGAGAGAGTTGAGGTGCACATGGACGCCGGGGCGAAGGGGCCACTTGTGCACGGGTTGGACTGACACGGGGGAGAAGGGGTCGGGGCGGAGCGAGGTCCCTTCAGGGCTATAACAGAAGGGGGAGAGAAGGGCCACCAAAGCGCCTTCGTCAACATCAACACACACGACATCAATGTAACTAGTGAAGGTCCCGGGAAGGTGACATTAAACAATAATTTAAACTTTTAATCACATTATCAAGTCTTTAAATTCTCTAGCAAGAAACTTTCCTTCATATCAGCAAGACTAAACCCAGTGATAATGACAGCTTCCCGTTCATACCTCCATATTAAACTATCACGAATTATTAATAAACAAATAGTACGATACAATGTGGGAAAAGCCACCTGTTACTCTTTGTTTCGCCTCAACGCCAAGTCTTTGCCTTGTGATGTAGAGAGGAGTAAACGACACGGAGCTAAGACAATATTACCACACTAAGGAAGCCGCAAATCAACCTTCTACACCGCGCATCAAGGTCAGGTTAAAGATAGAACCAGTACTCAACTCTCCTTTTAATTCTAAACTCAGCAAAGGATTGCAGTCGTTAAATACGGTAATACGCAAAGCCTTAATCCAATTTATGCCTCCCGGAGAGAGAGAGAGAGAGAGAGAGAGGGAGGGAGGGAGGGATTAGGGAAGGGGAGGTAAGGTGGATACTTTAAGAACTATAAAACAGTGAGCCATTTTAAATGCTGCATTACCTTCGGAACAAACAGAAAACGGACTACGAGGACCAACTAATATATTCAGATTACCTTATGCACTTGGTAGCAGAACTATCGGAACCTACTCCTGTCCGTAGGTTAAGGGTTTAACACAGGCAGTAAGGAGGTACGATGCATCAAATGGAAAAGAAAAAAGGAACAGATAAACTTACAATAAGTAATTAAGATTAACAATAATTGCTAAATATAAAAAGAGTAAGCGAAAGAAAATTGATTGAACTTAACATACGCATTCGGCCGAATTTTCATGCCCGAACATGAACGCAAGCTGGAAAAGTCTCGGTTTTCAATCGGAAATTTGTAGATTTGTATTTGCTTATTTACAGAGTTCGGTTTGTACGCTCACGTCGACCTAAGCACATTGGCTTTATTGAAATTCAAAATATTACTAATAGTAAGTAAATCGTGTATATATATATATATATATATATATATATATATATATATATATATATATATATATATATATATATATATATATATATATATATATATATATAACGGGGTAAAGGTGTGGGAGGCGATTGAGATTGGGAAGCAAGGATATGGAGAGGGCTGCCAGGATAGGAATTAGAGAACTAAGATGAGAGTTGGTAATAAACAGGGAGATGAGGAAAAAACATTAAACTAAAGAACTTGAGCAGGCACATATGTTCTCACACACACACACACACACACACACACACACACACGATGCACACACAGGTGAGGAGGACAGGACAACAGAGACACACGGCAGAAGCAGCATGAGACAACACAACCACCACAGCCTACCTGCTCAGCACTGCCCCTCTGGTCTGGGAGGAAGTTGTTCATTTTTCAACCAATCTCCCTTCGATTTCAAATATTAATCTGCCTGATTTGTCATCTCATTCCATTATAAATGTCTGATTTATAGTGTCTGATTCTGTACATTCCAGTTGAGAATCATATTTGATTCAGAGTGGAATATGACAGGAGCGACGAGGAGAATATTTTGATAGTTGCTTTCAAACGCGTCCCCGAGGTTAATATAGTGTAATATCCCACTACACCCCAGAGCCAGGCAGCGCTGCAGCAGGCGACGGCGGTGGACACGACAGCAAGAGCAGCAGCAGCAGCAGCAGCAGCAGCCGCCAATACTCACAGTGAAGGTGAAGGAGGGGGTCCTGGGTGCTCACGAGGGTAGCTCCTTGGACACATGCTCGTGGGTCGGCTCTTCGTCCACCTTGTCTGTAACACCCGGGCCCCGACTCTTAGCTACTCCAAGGCTACACTCGGTTACCTGATACACTGCGTGCTGTACCCCAGGACACCCGGGACCCGCACAAGCGTACACATCTGCCTGCATGGCATCTCTCTCACCCGGACACATGGTCACCTCTCAAACGACACGGACAGCACGTACTCTTGGGCTATCTAGTACTAGTAAACAAGCTACTTCAACGTTTACTGAGGTAACTTGGTGATAAGGGGACGAGCCAACCCCTAGAGGGGTGGCCTTAGGGAACGGGCCTACCCCTAGAGGGGGGACCTACCTAAGGGAACGGGCCTACCCCTAGAGGGGGGACCTACCTAAGGGAACGGGCCTACCCATACAGGGGTGGCCTAAGGGAACGGGCCTACCCCTACAGGGGTGACCTACCTAAGGGGACGAGCCTACCCCTAGAGGGGTGACCTACCTAAGGGAACGGGCCTACCCTGAGATAGGTAGCCTAGGGGGAATGAAGTACCTAGTAAGCGATTCGCTCATAGAAGCAATTTACTGCATCTGTGAAATTTACTGACGGTTTCCATAGAAGGTGAACTAATCACCCAGAAGAAAGATTTGCAAAATAATCTACCAACAGGGATACAATCTACCCTGGGAGGAGATGACCCACCCAAGGTCTTGAGTTACCTAATGAGCTTCACCTACCCAACTATGTAGGGGTGACCTACCAAAGGGGGAGGAGGAGGTAGACTAACATGAGGACACACCTACATGGGCAAAGGGGGCGAAGGGATATGGTATCACGAGTCAGGAAGGGGGGGATAATCTACCAAGCGAGCGGGCAGACTTTCTAAGGGACGGGGCGCCCCACAGGAGGGTGGGCACAGATCAACCAAAGGGGTAACCTACCCAGAAGGGGCACCGAGGCCACACACAGGATCCATACAACGGCCACAGCCAGGAAATGGAAAACAGACATAAAGTTACTATGTAGCTTTGCCATATTTTCTTAAACACACACATGCAGGCATTAAAAAAATATAAAGAGAAAAGTAAAAAATAGAATAAAATAACTCGCATAAAAGAGAACATTACAAAATTAAATTCGGAAGTAATAACAGAATTAAATAATAGATAAGCCTAAGATAAACATTCACAAACATGAAGACACAAGGCAAGGAAAAAATCAATTGTCTATAAAGTCCAAGAATGGATCAGATTAGAAAATCTTGCAGAAATGTTTATATTGCATTAAGGTTATTAAAGCATGTCATTTAGCGCAGTTTTAATGAGAGGCACGCACATACACACGCACATACACACGCACATGGAACCATGCATACATACACACGCACATGGAACCATGCATACATACACACAACTCTGTAGTCTCAAAAATGATAAAGAAGAAGATTAAAGAGTGGAGGGGAGCCTGACGCCGATGCATAGCGGCTCATATAGCACCCGTTTATCCGGACTTAGAGCATCCGGATAAGCGGGATTTCCGTATAAACGGCATTGCATCCGATCAGTCTGCGTTGAGGAGGGAGTGAGAGGCGGCGAGATGGTCCACTGTGCAGGTTAAATTGGAGATCAAAAGGATTCCCCCCCCCCCCCCCCCCCCCCGCGGCCTGATGGAGACGAGGTATTCATACGTTGATCGTGACACGACAGAGATTGTGATTCATCATATCTGGACTAATTGTTTCACTGGAACCTCTTTCCCAGAGGAGTGGGGGGAGGGGGAGGGGGAAGGTTTTTTACGAGAACTTGCCGAATCGTGCGAGTGTATTGTGTGTTGATGCACTCTTCAAAAATGTATTAGAATTTTGACAGCTGTATGTGTCTGGGGACCTGGCCAGCGGGTCCGCTATTAACTGTAGACCTTTGAGCCATGAGGGACCCAGTTTAGTATCACAATTTAAACCATTATAATATATGATGGTTTAAATATTATATATATATATATATAATATATATATGTGTGTATATAATATATACACACACGATTGACATTAAAGTAATAAGTTATCAAAATGACAGAGCGATCATCGAATTTAAACACAGAAAATCAACATTATCTGTGTATGTTTATTAATGGAATTGTTGGGGTGACTCTTCCAGCTCGTGTGAGGGCGATATAGTACCGTCTTGTTTACCTTCTTGAGGGTAGGTGCCAGTAGGTGCCAGGATGGGGGGGGGAGGGGGGGGGGACTAGAGGTGAGGGAGGGACACGTAGTCCGTGACGAGAGCTTAGGGAATGGTGGGGGGCGAGACTATTTTTCTCAAACAGGTGGAAGACGTGGTTAAGTCAACCATCTGCAGGTGAGGTGGTTAAGTCAACCATCTAAGATATTATTCCTTCCTCAACCACCAGATGGGCCCACGATCCACACCCTTCCACCAGTCCCCACGCAAAACCATACTAACCAACCAGCCAGCCACCTGGATATCCAGGTGGCAACCATCTGGATATCCAGGTGGTACATCCTTGCTACCGTCTTGTTCTTCCTAAGAGCACCACTGCCTTCCTTAAATATATATACAGTATAATATAGGCTTCTCTATAGTATAATGCTCCCGCCGCCTAAAATGTACTAAGCTGAGGTAGATCATGCATCACTCGGCAATTAGGCGCGACACAGTTGCGGTTGTGGTAGTAGTGGTGGTTGTGGTGGTAGTAGTGCGTAGGGGGATGGGCGGGGTGGGTGGGCGTGTCCAGAAGGCACGGGCGGCTGTGTGGGCGTGGGTGGGTGGCAAAGGAGGTGGCGGGAGTAGGTCTGTGGGCGGCAGCTAAGGAGGGAATGAGCCAGGCCTCCGTCACATCCTCCCACAGCTGGTGGTGGTTGTGGTGGTGGTGGTTGTGGTGGTTGTTGATGTAGTTGTTGAAGTGGTTGTGGAGGCTGCTCGCACGCGAGAAAATGACACATATGGCGCTTGAGAGACAGAAAATGGCAATAGAGATGAAGGGAAGACAGTAGAAGGGAGAGAGGCAAGAGAACACACACACGCACACGTGAGAGAAACATTAAGGCGGCAAGGAAACAGGGCGTCAACACGGGGCAAGGGGGGGGGGAGGGGAGGGGGGGGGGGCGGGAGTGAACACGGGGGGGGGGGGTAAAGGAACACTGACAATAGACTAGGGACCAGGGAGGACAGTGAGACTCGTGCCCCCATGGAAGAGTGCCAAAGGGACAAAGAGCAAGGGACCAAGAGAGCAATGGTCAGAGAGAGGGGATTATTGGCTAAGGATTGGAAAGGTGTTTAGGGACTTGCTACACACACGCGCACACACAAGTAACTAAATCACACACACACACACACACACACACACACACACACACACACACAGAGAGAGAGAGAGAGAGAGAGAGAGAGAGAGAGAGAGAGAGAGAGAGAGAGAGAGGGAGAGAGAGAGAAGGAGGGAGGGAGAGAGAGGAAAATGATGATTAAGAGATATTTAGGTTAAAGATTGGCACATAACAAATGGGTAATTATGAGAATGAATCTGTTCATCTACACACTAACACATACAGAAATGAGTAAACGAACACTTCGTGTCGAACACAATGAATGGTTCAGTGCCGGCGTCAATCTATAAATTAAGCTGAAAGTTGAACACACACTATTTCGTTAATTTCACAAAACACAGTGCAACTGGCATTCATAATTTAACTCTTTGCGTACCACAGTGGCACGTTAAGGGCAATGTCTCAAGGTTATGGATAATTACACTGAAGGTGCCAAGTAGTTGAAGCATTTCTCGCCTTGTTGACTGTTTACTGTGCGACCTGAACGAGGCTTTTAGAGGTTACGGGGGACTATTTAAGAGGTTCTAACTCTGTAACGTTAACCCCATACGAGGTTTTCTCTGTATGGGGTTAAGCGGTAGTCTCAGAGTTAAAGGCTTCTCTCTAGTTCTAAGCAGCGGCATGTGTGTGTGTGTGTCTGTCTCAGCAACCACTGTCTCGTGATCACAAAATTAGTACCATCTAAATTGCAAATTAGAGACGGGACTCAAATTAGATGCGTCAAGATAGTGAAGACGCATCAAAACAGTGATGGATCAGATATTTGCATTTCTATTTTGATATCTCTGGATAAAAAGATAAACAGAGGAAGAGGCCTACTAGTTGGGTCCAATAATTCGTCATTCAACCCATCAGACAAAACAGGTTTTGCGAGTCTGGCTAGAGTTCTGTCAAATAGGTGATTTCAAGCAGGTTAAGCATACTAAGGACTAGTGGGGTGTGGAATTCAATTATGAATAAAATAGGGGTACAAAATAGGTGATGTAAGTCCAGTTTTTTGTTGTTGAAGATTTCAAGGATTACAATAGAGGTATGTAATAGGTAAAATGTATTGTACACTGAAGATGATCTCGCATATAAAGCGATATGAACTAGTGTGGCGGGATATGAGGAGGAGGGCCCCGTGATATGTGCCAGAAGTATCAAGGTTCCAAGCCAGGGAGGCACTGTGCCAGGACTAAAAAAACATAAAATTTTTGTTCATTGTACAGGCAGAATACCGAGCTCGGAATGCAACAAGAATTAGCGTTACTTGTAAATGCAATGTTAGTGCAAGTTAGTGCAATGTAAATGCAATGCAAATTATTGTAGAACTGCTACAACATCTTACACGGAACCTTCCACTTGCGACATGTATGAGCAACAGCCCTGAGCTGCCTTACACTTAAATGTCCCTCAATTTGGACCCTGCCAACGGCACCGTCCAAATTTAGCCACTTTACGACTATTAAAGCAACATAATTTGGACACATTCTGAGACTAAAGAGCATCGGCTTTGATAGGTCAGGAGCGGGCGGTGACTAGGTTCATACGCTTCTGGTTAGAGAAGACCACTTAAAAGTTGCCGCTTGTCAGATCGTCAGGGCGAGGTTGTAAAGTCTGCGTCTTTCGCTTGACAGCGAGCAGCTGCACAGTGGCCAGTTAGCTTGTTGTCTCTGCTGTCTGCCCGCTGGAGGCCACACGTCTCATTTGTTACGAGGAAATGCTACTAAAATCAAATCTTACGTTGCTGGAAGACACGTAATTGGAGACATGATTGCTACATACACAAAGTTTTGGGAATATTGATAAGGTACATAAAGACAGACTATTTAGAACAGGTGGTACTCGAACAACGGGACACAAGTCGAAACCAAATATCCAAATCAGGCACAGAGATCATTTTTAGTCAGAGTAGTTAAAAAATGTAATGCATTAGGTAGTGATGTGGTGAAGGCAGACTCCATACACATTTTTAAATGTAGACATGACAAGAGACCAATAGGATCAAGATCAGCCCAATAGGTCACGCGTAAACAAGTTGGTTGGCAGTTGAGAGGCGGGACCAAAGAGCTGATTCTCAATCCCCGCAAAGCAGAATTAGATGAGTACTTGTCACACCGGAGGCCACAGTGCCACGCTGGAGGCCACAGTGCCACGCTGGAGGCGACGTAACCGTTAACTAGAGTGAGTAACCTGAGAAAGTTTAGGATATACGAGAGTTCCAGAGAGGACCTGTGAGAGATGTATAAGCCCTTGAGAGGGGCGCACTATGAGTTCCACTATGCACTCGAGTACTATGCCAGTGTGTGTCCCAAGGCTGAGTGTGTCGCGCGAGTCATGAGGCCAGGTGGTTCACGGGAAACAGTCATTAGGCCGAGAATAACGAGGTGGCTTCTCCCACAAAGCGTATATTAACTTAATGATGCATGACCTAATTAAGTACAATCTTGACGCTACTGGGAATCAAATATTGGATCATGTTCCGCAGGGTTGAGTTACCCATGCAACAAGGGGGAAAGTGGGAGACAAAAAATGGAATCTATTTTCTTGTCTTAAATTAGCCATGCAAACTGAGATTTGTTTTCTAATTTCAAACTACTTCATCCAAAAAAAAAAAAATCTAGGCTAATTAAAATTATTATATATCACTGCTACAAAATATACACTAATATTTTTTTTAAGAACTACACATACTACTGCATTTTTTTGACACCATTTAAAAACGAGAAAAAGGAATATGACTTACTTCTCTCTCTCCTGTAAGCTGGTTGCACCGTTGTCTAAGCAAGCAGAAGGGGGGGGAGAGGGGGGGGTGTGGGAGGAATGGAAAAAAAAACGCGCAGATTTAAATTAGAGGCCCAGTGGGATTTGTACTTTGGGGGACAACCCCTAATGTCAGATGTTTTATATATATGTAAATATGTGAGGCCGTATTGCAGGCAGTTGGTGTTAAAATGTGCTGTTAGTGTGCAAATATCACCCTTACTAAACTTGTGCCTGTCACGCCTCTGCTCCCCCCTACCCCCCCCCCCCCCCCCTCTCACGGCCACTGGAGAAAATGCATTGATTGAAAACTGATTGATGAAAATTAAGCCACCCAAGAAGGTGACATGGGCATGAGTATATCCCGTAAGCATGATGCTCATCAATTGTTGGTTACGTATCATCTCGTCTGAGTGAGTGAGGGGAGGGGTATATGACCCCCCTGCCCCAGGAGCCATGGGGGTCGGGTAGGGGGGATGAGGGGTGACATGCTACAAGAGTATTAACACTGATGGGGCATCGCATCAACTATGGTCAAGCTGCCTCCACTCCCATGCAGTAAGCTCTAGTGATGGAGTACAATGGTGTGTGTGGTTCTTGTTCCACTGGTGTCATCACCAACGTCTTGATCAAACCATGTGATCACCAACGTCTTGATCAAACCATGTGATCACCAACGTCTTAATCAAACCATGTGATCACCAACGTCTTGATCAAACCATGTGATCAGCAACGTCTTGATCAAACCATGTGATCACCAACGTCTTGATCAAACCATGTGATCAGCAACGTCTTGATCAAACCATGTGATCACCAACGTCTTGATCAAACCATGTGATCACCAACGTCTTAATCAAACCATGTGATCACCAACGTCTTGATCAAACCATGTGATCACCAACGTCTTGATCAAACCATGTGATCACCAACGTCTTGATCAAACCATGTGATCGCTAACGAGGTGTCAGACGATACAACGCCTTGAAAAACTGTGGACTAAATCGATACATTTTCGCATATACAAGTCGCAATGACAAAAATGAATGAATTCACACTATATTGTATTTAATGCAATTGTCAAGAACCACACAAGCAGTGCACACACTAGAACTCACAATAACAAGGCTTCACACTAATAACAAGGTTATTATCACACTAATAACTAACCCCAGGAGCATACTGCTAGGATTCTATCTCATAGTATAAATATGGAATATAGTTTTTTTTTTTATTAAAAAAAATGCACCAGATTCCTGAAGCTCTCAAACCCGGATCAGAATTATATTTGAGTAAGTCCAAAACTATATAGATTTCGATGCAGCTAATTATATATATATAAATATATAACATATGGGTTCTAAACGTTTAAAAAAAAACATTCAACGGACATAACTAGTCGTGTATAAACCATATATTCAAAACATCCAAAAAATGACTTCTCATTTTCTTTAAAAAAAAAAAAGCAAATTCTAGACAAGCTCGCACATAGAGATATAACACAACAGAAAACGGTGACAAATGAAGAGGCGCAGAAACTTACATTTTCCGGCTTGTCTTTGCCTGCGGCAGATGACGATGATGACGACGCAGATGATGAGGACGAGGACGATGACGGCGGCGACGATGGCGGAGATGACGATGATGTTGTCGTCGCCCAGCTTCTCAATGATTCCTGCGACACCTTATAATGTAGAGACGGGCGCGGGGAGCAGCGTTAGTAAGCTTATATTAGTATAAGTAGCACTATAGTGCCTATGTTATTAGCTTAGTGGGTATATTACAATGCTAGTGCGCAGGTTCTAAGCTGGTGTGCAGGTTCTAAGCTGGTGCGCAGGTTCTAAGCTGGTGCGCAGGTTCTAAGCTGGTGCACAGGTTCTAAGCTGGTGCGCAGGTTCTAAGCTGGTGTGTAGGTTCTAAGCTGGTGCACAGGTTCTAAGCTGGTGCGCAGGTTCTAAGCTGGTGTGCAGGTTCTAAGCTGGTGTGCAGGTTCTAAGCTGGTGCACAGGTTCTAAGCTGGTGCGCAGGTTCTAAGCTGGTGTGCAGGTTCTAAGCTGGTGTGCAGGTTCTAAGCTGGTGCACAGGTTCTAAGCTGGTGCGCAGGTTCTAAGCTGGTGTGTAGGTTCTAAGCTGGTGTGTAGGTTCTAAGCTGGTGCACAGGTTCTAAGCTGGTGCGCAGGTTCTAAGCTGGTGTGTAGGTTCTAAGCTGGTGCGCAGGTTCTAAGCTGGTGCGCAGGTTCTAAGCTGATGCGCAGGTTCTAAGCTGGTGCGCAGGTTCTAAGCTGGTGCGCAGGTTCTAAACTGGTGCGCAGGTTCTAAGCTGGTGCGCAGGTTCTAAGCTGGTGCGCAGGTTCTAAGCTGGTGCGCAGGTTCTAAGCTGGTGCGCAGGTTCTAAGCTGGTGTGTAGGTTCTAAGCTGGTGCGCAGGTTCTAAGCTGGTGCGCAGGTTCTAAGCTGGTGTGTAGGTTCTAAGCTGGTGCGCAGGTTCTAAGCTGGTGCGCAGGTTCTAAGCTGGTGCGCAGGTTCTAAGCTGGTGCGCAGGTTCTAAGCTGGTGCGCAGGTTCTAAGCTGGTGCGCTGGTTCTAAGCTGGTGTGTAGGTTCTAAGCTGATGCACAGGTTCTAAGCTTGTGCGTAGGTTCTAAGCTTTTGCACAGGTTCTAAGCTGGTGCGTAGGTTCTAAGCTGGTGTGTAGGTTCTAAGCTGGTGCGCAGGTTCTAAGCTTTTGCGCAGGTTCTAAGCTGGTGCGCAGGTTCTAAGCTGGTGTGTAGGTTCTAAGCTGGTGCGCAGGTTCTAAGCTGGTGCGCAGGTTCTAAGCTGGTGTGCAGGTTCTAAGCTGGTGTGCAGGTTCTAAGCTGGTGCATAGGTTCTAAGCTTGTGCGCAGGTTCTAAGCTGGTGTGCAGGTTCTAAGCTGGTGTGCAGGTTCTAAGCTGGTGTGCAGGTTCTAAGCTGGTGCGCAGGTTCTAAGCTGGGGTTTAGGTTCTAAGCTGGGGTTTAGGTTCTAAGCTGGGGTTTAGGTTCTAAGCTGGTGTGCAGGTTCTAAGCTGGTGCGTAGGTTCTAAGCTGGTGTGCAGGTTCTAAGCTGGTGTGCAGGTTCTAAGCTGGTGTGCAGGTTCTAAGCTGGTGTGCAGGTTCTAAGCTGGTGCGCAGGTTCTAAGCTGGTGCGCAGGTTCTAAGCTTGTGTGCAGGTTCTAAGCTGGTGCATAGGTTCTAAGCTGATGTGTAGGTTCTAAGCTGGTGTGCAGGTTCTAAGCTGATGTGTAGGTTCTAAGCTGGTGTGCAGGTTCTAAGCTGGTGTGTAGGTTCTAAGCTGGTGTGTAGGTTCTAAGCTGGTGCGCAGGTTCTAAGCTGGTGCGCAGGTTCTAAGCTGGTGTGCAGGTTCTAAGCTGGTGTGCAGGTTCTAAGCTGGTGCATAGGTTCTAAGCTTGTGCGCAGGTTCTAAGCTGGTGTGCAGGTTCTAAGCTGGTGTGCAGGTTCTAAGCTGGTGCGCAGGTTCTAAGCTGGTGCGCAGGTTCTAAGCTGGGGTTTAGGTTCTAAGCTGGGGTTTAGGTTCTAAGCTGGGGTTTAGGTTCTAAGCTGGGGTTTAGGTTCTAAGCTGGTGTGCAGGTTCTAAGCTGGTGCGTAGGTTCTAAGCTGGTGTGCAGGTTCTAAGCTGGTGTGCAGGTTCTAAGCTGGTGTGCAGGTTCTAAGCTGGTGTGCAGGTTCTAAGCTGGTGCGCAGGTTCTAAGCTGGTGCGCAGGTTCTAAGCTTGTGTGCAGGTTCTAAGCTGGTGCATAGGTTCTAAGCTGATGTGTAGGTTCTAAGCTGGTGTACAGGTTCTAAGCTGATGTGTAGGTTCTAAGCTGGTGTGCAGGTTCTAAGCTGGTGTGTAGGTTCTAAGCTGGTGTGTAGGTTCTAAGCTGGTGCGCAGGTTCTAAGCTGGTGCGCAGGTTCTAAGCTGGTGTGCAGGTTCTAAGCTGGTGTGCAGGTTCTAAGCTGGTGCATAGGTTCTAAGCTTGTGCGCAGGTTCTAAGCTGGTGTGCAGGTTCTAAGCTGGTGTGCAGGTTCTAAGCTGGTGCGCAGGTTCTAAGCTGGGGTTTAGGTTCTAAGCTGGGGTTTAGGTTCTAAGCTGGGGTTTAGGTTCTAAGCTGGGGTTTAGGTTCTAAGCTGGGGTTTAGGTTCTAAGCTGGTGCGTAGGTTCTAAGCTGGTGTGCAGGTTCTAAGCTGGTGTGCAGGTTCTAAGCTGGTGTGCAGGTTCTAAGCTGGTGTGCAGGTTCTAAGCTGGTGCGCAGGTTCTAAGCTGGTGCGCAGGTTCTAAGCTTGTGTGCAGGTTCTAAGCTGGTGCATAGGTTCTAAGCTGATGTGTAGGTTCTAAGCTGGTGTGCAGGTTCTAAGCTGATGTGTAGGTTCTAAGCTGGTGTGCAGGTTCTAAGCTGGTGTGCAGGTTCTAAGCTGGTGCGCAGGTTCTAAGCTGATGTGTAGGTTCTAAGCTGGTGTGCAGGTTCTAAGCTGGTGCACAGGTTCTAAGCTGGTGTGCAGGTTCTAAGCTGATGTGTAGGTTCTAAGCTGGTGTGCAGGTTCTAAGCTGATGTGTAGGTTCTAAGCTGGTGTGCAGGTTCTAAGCTGGTGCACAGGTTCTAAGCTGGTGTGCAGGTTCTAAGCTGGTGTGCAGGTTCTAAGCTGGTGTGTAGGTTCTAAGCTGGTGTGCAGGTTCTAAGCTGGTGCGCAGGTTCTAAGCTGGTGTGCAGGTTCTAAGCTGGTGTGCAGGTTCTAAGCTGGTGCATAGGTTCTAAGCTGGTGTGCAGGTTCTAAGCTGGTGTGCAGGTTCTAAGCTGGTGCGCAGGTTCTAAGCTGGTGCATAGGTTCTAAGCTGGTGTGCAGGTTCTAAGCTGGTGCGTAGGTTCTAAGCTGGTGCGCAGGTTCTAAGCTGGTGCGTAGGTTCTAAGCTGGTGTGCAGGTTCTAAGCTGGTGCGCAGGTTCTAAGCTGGTGCGCAGGTTCTAAGCTGGTGCGCAGGTTCTAAGCTGCTGCGCAGGTTCTAAGCTGGTGCGCAGGTTCTAAGCTGGTGCGCAGGTTCTAAGCTGGTGTGCAGGTTCTAAGCTGGTGCGCAGGTTCTAAGCTGGTGTGCAGGTTCTAAGCTGGTGCGCAGGTTCTAAGCTGGTGTGTAGGTTCTAAGCTGGTGTGCAGGCTCTAAGCTGGTGCGCAGGTTCTAAGCTGGTGTGCAGGTTCTAAGCTGGTGCGCAGGTTCTAAGCTGGTGCGCAGGTTCTAAGCTGGTGCGTAGGTTCTAAGCTGGTGTGCAGGTACTAAGCTGGTGCGCAGGTTCTAAGCTGGTGCGCAGGTTCTAAGCTGGTGTGCAGGTTCTAAGCTGGTGCGCAGGTTCTAAGCTGGTGTGCAGGTTCTAAGCTGGTGCGCAGGTTCTAAGCTGGTGTGTAGGTTCTAAGCTGGTGTGCAGGTTCTAAGCTGGTGCGCAGGTTCTAAGCTGGTGTGCAGGTTCTAAGCTGGTGTGCAGGTTCTAAGCTGGTGCACAGGTTCTAAGCTGGGGTTTAGGTTCTAAGCTGGTGTGCAGGTTCTAAGCTGGTGCATAGGTTCTAAGCTGGTGCATAGGTTCTAAGCTGGTGCGTAGGTTCTAAGCTGGTGCGCAGGTTCTAAGCTGGTGTGTAGGTTCTAAGCTGGTGTGCAGGTTCAAAGCTGGTGTGTAGGTTCTAAGCTGGTGTGCAGGTTCTAAGCTTGTGCGCAGGTTCTAAGCTGGTGCGCAGGTTCAAAGCTAATGCATAGGTTCTAAGCTGGTGCACAGGTTCAAAGCTAATGCATAGGTTCTAAGCTGGTGCAGAGGTTCTAAGCTGGTGTGTAGGTTCTAAGCTTGTGCGAAGGTTCAAAGCTAATGCATAGGTTCTAAGCTAGTGTGTAGGTTCTAAGCTGGTGTGTAGGTTCTAAGCTTGAGTGCAGCTTGAAAGCTAGTGTATTGCTTCTAAGCTTGTGCGCAGGTTGTAACATGGTAGGAAAATACAAAGAAATAAAAATCGCCATGAAACAATTTAGATAAGCTTTCAAAATGGACACAAGACTGACACAGTTTATTATTGATAATTACAACTTTCTTATCTCGGATAATAATATCAGAATTCCTTGATATCTGCTGGACAGTGTTGATATTGCTAAGTCTGAATGAGAGAATGATCTAAGAGTCATGACTAGAAGGGGAAAACAAATGTATTAAACAAGGCAAAAAGAATGCTAGAATTTTATTTCTAGAAGCGATAGCAGCGTCTATTAATACATCGGCTATGTTGCTCTGGTTAGGCCCTTCTAGATTGTGTAGTTAAGTTTAGGTTGCCCGACTGCAGATTGGACTCTAGTTCACTTGTATGCGTATACACAAGGGTGAGACAGTTAATCCCATTAATTTGCAATCTCCCTTACGAAGAGAGATGAAGAAAGCTTAAACACAAAATAAAACTTGAAACCATGGCTATAAATTGGGTAAGACCTGGGTAAATACTGGTTTCGTAACAGGGCTTTTGATTTGTGGAACAAGTTATACAAAGTAACACAGAGGTTGGATCCCTGGATTGTTTCAAGCGTAGGTTAGACACTTATATGTATGAGTTCGGGGTAGATATAAATAGGAATGGAGCCGATAGACCAATGAATATGTAGATATTAAATAGGTATCGCGCTCAGCTGATAGGCTGCATATCGGCTAAATAGGCTGATAGTCCTTCTGCAGTCTCATTAATTCTTGTGTTGTAACCGTCCCGCCGGCATCTCCCGCTCACATACAATGCAACATGCAAAGATATACATTTTTGCAATGTTAAAAGAATAGATATGGATCAGACGTAAACATGTTGTGACTAAATGAACAGTGCAATCTACCCAGCTTATTGTATTTGCTGTAGTTTATAGGTATTGTATTTGCTGTAGCTTGGAGCTATTGTATTTGCTGTAGCTTGGAGCTATTGTATTTGCTGTAGCTTGGAGCTATTGTATTTGTTGTAGCTTATAGGTATTGTATTTGCTGTAGCTTGGAGCTATTGTATTTGTTGTAGCTTATAGGTATTGTATTTGCTGTAGCTTGGAGCTATTGTATTTGCTGTAGCTTATAGGTATTGTATTTGCTGTAGCTTGGAGCTATTGTATTTGCTGTAGCTTATAGGTATTGTATTTGCTGTAGCTTGGAGCTATTGTATTTGTTGTAGCTTATAGGTATTGTATTTGCTGTAGCTTGGAGCTATTGTATTTGCTGTAGCTTATAGGTATTGTATTTGCTGTAGCTTGGAGCTATTGTATTTGCTGTAGCTTATAGCTACACTCTAAATTGTATTTTATTACAATTGACGCATTGAAGCATAAATTACCTCAAGATGAAGATTTCGTATTAATTTAAGCACTTAATTAGTGTAACAGCCTCCGAAATTACACCAAATTAATGAATGAATTTTTTTTAATGCGATAACTTTTTGTTTATTATGATGTACACAAGTGGTTGAGTCATGTACAGCACTGTAATGTACACAAGTGGTTGAGTCATGTACAGCACTGTAATGTACACAAGTGGTTGAGTCATGTACAGCACTGTAATGTACACAAGTGGTTGAGTCATGTACAGCACTGTAATGTACACAAGTGGTTGAGTCATGTACAGCACTGTAATGTACACAAGTGGTTGAGTCATGTACAGCACTGTAATGTACACAAGTGGTTGAGTCATGTACAGCACTGTAATGTACACAAGTGGTTGAGTCATGTACAGCACTGTAATGACGTTATAGTTTCAAGAACTGCGAGACATTTCTGGAAGATTCTGTTAAGCTTGAGATGTGCGTGCTCAATCTGTCCCCTCAACTAGTACGTCTTATTTTGTACGTTACGATCCCCCAACGTACGCGTTACAAAGGTATTACGAAAAGCAGCGGCACGCAAAATGGTTGTGTTGGGTGCACGTGTTGGTCAGGTTAGGTGGGTTGAGTGGGTTGGTGCGTTTCTGGTTAGGTTAGCACTTTGTATTTTGTACGTTGTGACCAATGGACCTAAAAACGGACCTAAATATCGGTAGTCATGATGCTCTTGTTAATTACCCTTGCCAAGGCTTTATTACATTATCATTATGATGATAATTATCATTATGATGATAATTATCATTATGATGATAATTATCATTATGATGATAATTATCATTATGATGATAATTATCATTATGATGATAATTATCATTATGATGATAATTATCATTATGATGATAATTATCATTATAGAGAGTAATCACACTATTGTGATGCATCATGTGAAAAAATCAGTAGGGGTTGTGATGAGGATTCGAACCTATGCGCTGGGTTCAATCCTAGATATCTTAGGAACTTCCAGGATTCCTAGAGGGTGTGGTAGTACCCCAGGTTGCAATCCTTTTGATCATGTTGTGGCCTAGTGGTCTAGACTGTGCGCGCGTGGGTACACCCACCGCGTAGATTCGATCCCTCATCACGGCACCTATGGATTTTCATACCATCAATGTGATAGTTATCAAATCCCCGTACCCCCCCCCCCCCACCTACCCCCTATTGTTTAGCTCCGAACCCCCTTCCTATTGTGTCTCTAACACCTCTTAACCCCCCCTAATGGATCCCATTCTCCCTTAGGCCTGCCTCCCGCCCCTGCCACCTACCTGTGACGTCGATCTCGCAGGGTATAGACTCCCCGATGGTGTTGTTAACGTAGCAGTAGTAGGTGCCCAGCGACGCCGCGGTGGCTGGGAGACGCAGTCGGGACTCCAGCCCTTCTGACGCAACGTCCTGCGTCAGCGTCTCGTTCAGCATACGCCACCTGCAAGGGCAATTGGCACTGGTGAGGCAGGTGGTGGGGGAGTGGCACTGGTGAGGCAGGTGGTGGGGGGAGTGGCACTGGTGAGGCAGGTGGTGGGGGGAGTGGCACTGGTGAGGCAGGTGGTGGGGGGAGTGGCACTGGTGAGGCAGGTGGTGGGGGGAGTGGCACTGGTGAGGCAGGTGGTGGGGGAGTGGCACTGGTGAGGCAGGTGGGGTGGGGAGTGGCACTGGTGAGGCAGGTGGTGGGGGGAGTGGCACTGGTGAGGCAGGTGGTGGGGGGAGTGGCACTGGTGAGGCAGGTGGTGGGGGAGTGGCACTGGTGAGGCAGGTGAGGGGGAGTGGCACTGGTGAGGCAGGTGGGGTGGGGAGTGGCACTGGTAAGGCAGGTGGTGGGGGGAGTGGCACTGGTGAGGCAGGTGGTGGGGGGAGTGGCACTGGTGAGGCAGGTGGTGGGGGGAGTGGCACTGGTGAGGCAGGTGGTGGGGGGAGTGGCACTGGTGAGGCAGGTGGTGGGGGGAGTGGCACTGGTGAGGCAGGTGGTGGGGGGAGTGGCACTGGTGAGGCAGGTGACGGGGAGTGGCACTGGTGAGGCAGGTGGTGGGGGGAGTGGCACTGGTGAGGCAGGTGGGGTGGGGAGTGGCACTGGTGAGGCAGGTGGTGGGGGGAGTGGCACTGGTGAGGCAGGTGGTGGGGGGAGTGGCACTGGTGAGGCAGGTGGTGGGGGGAGTGGCACTGGTGAGGCAGGTGGGGTGGGGAGTGGCACTGGTGAGGCAGGTGGTGGGGGGAGTGGCACTGGTGAGGCAGGTGGTGGGGGGAGTGGCACTGGTGAGGCAGGTGGTGGGGGAGTGGCACTGGTGAGGCAGGTGAGGGGGAGTGGCACTGGTGAGGCAGGTGGGGTGGGGAGTGGCACTGGTAAGGCAGGTGGTGGGGGGAGTGGCACTGGTGAGGCAGGTGGTGGGGGGAGTGGCACTGGTGAGGCAGGTGGTGGGGGGAGTGGCACTGGTGAGGCAGGTGGTGGGGGGAGTGGCACTGGTGAGGCAGGTGGTGGGGGGAGTGGCACTGGTGAGGCAGGTGGTGGGGGGAGTGGCACTGGTGAGGCAGGTGAGGGGGAGTGGCACTGGTGAGGCAGGTGGTGGGGGGAGTGGCACTGGTGAGGCAGGTGGGGTGGGGAGTGGCACTGGTAAGGCAGGTGGTGGGGGGAGTGGCACTGGTGAGGCAGGTGGTGGGGGGAGTGGCACTGGTGAGGCAGGTGGTGGGGGGAGTGGCACTGGTGAGGCAGGTGGTGGGGGGAGTGGCACTGGTGAGGCAGGTGGTGGGGGGAGTGGCACTGGTAAGGCAGGTGGTGGGGGGAGTGGCACTAGTGAGGCAGGTGAGGGGGAGTGGCACTGGTGAGGCAGGTGGTGGGGGGAGTGGCACTGGTGAGGCAGGTGGGGTGGGGAGTGGCACTGGTGAGGCAGGTGGTGGGGGGAGTGGCACTGGTGAGGCAGGTGGTGGGGGGAGTGGCACTAGTGAGGCAGGTGAGGGGGAGTGGCACTGGTGAGGCAGGTGGTGGGGGGAGTGGCACTGGTGAGGCAGGTGGGGTGGGGAGTGGCACTGGTAAGGCAGGTGGTGGGGGGAGTGGCACTGGTGAGGCAGGTGGTGGGGGGAGTGGCACTGGTGAGGCAGGTGGTGGGGGGAGTGGCACTGGTGAGGCAGGTGGTGGGGGGAGTGGCACTGGTGAGGCAGGTGGTGGGGGGAGTGGCACTGGTAAGGCAGGTGGTGGGGGGAGTGGCACTGGTGAGGCAGGTGGTGGGGGGAGTGGCACTGGTGAGGCAGGTGGGGTGGGGAGTGGCACTGGTGAGGCAAGTGGTGGGGGGAGTGGCACTGGTGAGGCAGGTGGTGGGGGGAGTGGCACTGGTGAGGCAGGTGAGGGGGAGTGGCACTGGTGAGGCAGGTGGTGGGGGGAGTGGCACTGGTGAGGCAGGTGGGGTAGGGAGTGGCACTGGTGAGGCAGGTGGTGGGGGGAGTGGCACTGGTGAGGCAGGTGGTGGGGGGAGTGGCACTGGTGAGGCAGGTGGGGTGGGGAGTGGCACTGGTGAGGCAGGTGGTGGGGGGAGTGGCACTGGTGAGGCAGGTGGTGGGGGGAGTGGCACTGGTGAGGCAGGTGGAGTGGGGAGTGGCACTGGTGAGGCAGGTGGTGGGGGGAGTGGCACTGGTGAGGCAGGTGGGGTGGGGAGTGGCAATGCTGAATCAGGTAGAGAGAGGTAATATTAAGATACTCTTGACTTAATATTTGGGTGCTAAAAAAATCAATACTGATCATGCTAACCATTTGTATTCGCACTAAGATGCGACTAAGTGTAATGACCATTTGTGGTCATTATACACTAGAACATTGTTGTACTTAGTCATTGTAGTTGCAACCTACACTATAGCTTGACTACAAATGTGTATAGAATGCATAATATGTAAACCATTTATAAATCATCAATTTTGTTAGGTTTGCCTCTTGTGTTGTCTCCGTGGTGGATATTATCCACTTCTATCCTCACGGTGGTTAGGATGGTATGGTTGGGTTACGTTGGATTAGGTTAGGCTAGGTTGGTGTATATAGTTAAACTAGCTTAAGCGCTTACCACTCTAATTACCTTAATTAGGTTTAATTAGGTTAGGTCGCGCTAGGGTTGGTAAAGCACTAATTATAAAAGCCTTTAGATACAACTTTTTCTAAAAAAAAAAAAAATTAGTCAAAAACTTAAATGAAAAAGTTTTTTTTTCTAAATAATAGCGAAAGATTATAAGTAGGAAGAAGGCAGATCGAGCAGGATCCCGGCGTCTTATCCTCGACCACCTTCCTTGCTTCCTTGTTTAATAATATCCTCTGCTTAAGCAACTGGGATTTGCTTTACTTAACAATCTTCCGCGCTGAAAGCTCTCCAAAAGTTTTTTAATAATCTGAGTGAGTTTCTCTACGTTTTTGTTGTCACAATTTCTCTCTCACGAATTATACACAAAAATATTAATAAATTCGTTATGCAGGATCTTCCATAATCAATGTTGGGTTAGAGAGATTAAGACACAGACACGCACGGACAACAGACCCACACTATGACAACAGAAGCTCACGAAAATAGTGCTCATCAATTTATTCTTTGACACGAATTTAAGCACGTAAGCAGGGAAGGGAACTATCAGAATAAAGCACCAAGCCATTACGACTATATATCACTGGGAAGTGGGTCAGGATAAGGATTAGGGATGGGACGGAGGGAAGGAATGGTGCCCCAACCATCTGGACGGTCGGGGATTGAACGCTGACCTGCATGAAGCGAGACCGTCGCTCTACCGTCCAGCCCAAGTGGTTGGTAAACACGTAAGAATGCGAGGAATTTGTCTTCTATGTAGTCGCTGATGGAGCCTTTCAGGGTAGGTAAGGTGGCTGGCGAAGGGCTCGTGTTGTCAGGCATGACTTCCAAATCCGTTACTCTTTCGTAGATGCTTCATTATTCTCTATATTATTAAGCAAATGACAAGTAATGCCGGGTAATGGAGGTTGTGTGTAGTACCTCTTGCCTGATCTGTAGCCTTGATATTTCTTGTGAAGCTACAGCTCTTGTTGCGTCTAGGTCCCGTGGGGGACTGTTTTACCACTTGGTAAGCTCTTGTTGCGTCTAGGTCCCGTGGGGGACTGTTTTACCACTTGGTAAGCTCTTGTTGCGTCTAGGTCCCGTGGGGGGACTGTTTTACCACTTGGTAAGCTCTTGTTGCGTCTAGGTCCCGTGGGGGACTGTTTTACCACTTGGTAAGCTCTTGTTGCGTCTAGGTCCCGTGGGGGGACTGTTTTACCACTTGGTAAGCTCTTGTTGCGTCTAGGTCCCGTGGGGGGACTGTTTTACCACTTGGTAAGCTCTTGTTGCGTCTAGGTCCCGTGGGGGACT
>NC_091169.1:43831845-43851845 GCF_040958095.1 Procambarus clarkii | reverse complement strand
ATGATAGCTACGGTGGCGGTATGCATGATAGCTACGGTGGCGGTATGCATGATAGCTACGGTGGCGGTATGCATGATAGCTACGGTGGCGGTATGCATGATAGCTACGGTGGCGGTAAGCATGATAGCTACGGTGGCGGTATGCATGATAGCTACGGTGGCGGTATGCATGATAGCTACGGTGGCGGTATGCACGATAGCTACGGTGGCGGTATGCACGATAGCTACGGTGGCGGTATGCACGATAGCTACGGTGGCGGTATGCATGATAGCTACGGTGGCGGTATACATGATAGCTACGGTGGCGGTATACATGATAGCTACGGTGGCGGTATGCACGATAGCTACGGTGGCGGTATGCACGATAGCTACGGTGGCGGTATGCACGATTGCTACGGTGGCGGTATGCATGATAGCTACGGTGGCGGTATGCATGATAGCTACGGTGGCGGTATGCACGATAGCTACGGTGGCGGTATGCACGATAGCTACGGTGGCGGTATGCACGATAGCTACGGTGGCGGTATGCACGATAGCTACGGTGGCGGTATGCACGATAGCTACGGTGGCGGTATGCACGATAGCTACGGTGGCGGTATGCACGATAGCTACGGTGGCGGTATGCACGATAGCTACGGTGGCGGTATGCATGATAGCTACGGTGGCGGTATGCATGATAGCTACGGTGGCGGTATGCATGATAGCTACGGTGGCGGTATGCATGATAGCTACGGTGGCGGTATGCATGATAGCTACGGTGGCGGTATGCATGATAGCTACGGTGGCGGTATGCACGATAGCTACGGTGGCGGTATGCACGATAGCTACGGTGGCGGTATGCACGATAGCTACGGTGGCGGTATGCACGATAGCTACGGTGGCGGTATGCACGATAGCTACGGTGGCGGTATGCACGATAGCTACGGTGGCGGTATGCACGATAGCTACGGTGGCGGTATGCACGATAGCTACGGTGGCGGTATGCACGATAGCTACGGTGGCAGTATGCACGATAGCTACGGTGGCGGTATGCACGATAGCTACGGTGGCGGTATGCACGATAGCTACGGTGGCGGTATGCACGATAGCTACGGTGGCGGTATGCACGATAGCTACGGTGGCGGTATGCATGATAGCTACGGTGGCGGTATGCATGATAGCTACGGTGGCGGTATGCATGATAGCTACGGTGGCGGTATGCATGATAGCTACGGTGGCGGTATGCATGATAGCTACGGTGGCGGTATGCATGATAGCTACGGTGGCGGTATGCATGATAGCTACGGTGGCGGTATGCATGATAGCTACGGTGGCGGTATGCATGATAGCTACGGTGGCGGTATGCATGATAGCTACGGTGGCGGTATGCATGATAGCTACGGTGGCAGTATGCATGATAGCTACGGTGGCGGTATGCATGATAGCTACGGTGGCGGTATGCATGATAGCTACGGTGGCGGTATGCATGATAGCTACGGTGGCGGTATGCATGATAGCTACGGTGGCGGTATGCATGATAGCTACGGTGGCGGTATGCATGATAGCTACGGTGGCGGTATGCACGATAGCTACGGTGGCGGTATGCACGATAGCTACGGTGGCGGTATGCACGATAGCTACGGTGGCGGTATGCACGATAGCTACGGTGGCGGTATGCACGATAGCTACGGTGGCGGTATGCACGATAGCTACGGTGGCGGTATGCATGATAGCTACGGTGGCGGTATGCATGATAGCTACGGTGGCGGTATGCATGATAGCTACGGTGGCGGTATGCACGATAGCTACGGTGGCGGTATGCACGATAGCTACGGTGGCGGTATGCACGATAGCTACGGTGGCGGTATGCACGATAGCTACGGTGGCGGTATGCACGATAGCTACGGTGGCGGTATGCACGATAGCTACGGTGGCGGTATGCACGATAGCTACGGTGGCGGTATGCATGATAGCTACGGTGGCGGTATGCATGATAGCTACGGTGGCGGTATGCATGATAGCTACGGTGGCGGTATGCATGATAGCTACGGTGGCGGTATGCATGATAGCTACGGTGGCGGTATGCATGATAGCTACGGTGGCGGTATGCATGATAGCTACGGTGGCGGTATGCATGATAGCTACGGTGGCGGTATGCACGATAGCTACGGTGGCGGTATGCACGATAGCTACGGTGGCGGTATGCACGATAGCTACGGTGGCGGTATGCACGATAGCTACGGTGGCGGTATGCACGATAGCTACGGTGGCGGTATGCACGATAGCTACGGTGGTGGTATGCATGATAGCTACGGTGGCGGTATGCATGATAGCTACGGTGGCGGTATGCATGATAGCTACGGTGGCGGTATGCACGATAGCTACGGTGGCGGTATGCACGATAGCTACGGTGGCGGTATGCACGATAGCTACGGTGGCGGTATGCACGATAGCTACGGTGGCGGTATGCACGATAGCTACGGTGGCGGTAAGCACGATAGCTACGGTGGCGGTATGCATGATAGCTACGGTGGCGGTATGCATGATAGCTACGGTGGCGGTATGCATGATAACTACGGTGGCGGTATGCATGATAGCTACGGTGGCGGTAAGCATGATAGCTACGGTGGCGGTAAGCATGATAGCTACGGTGGCGGAATGCACGATAGCTACGGTGGCGGTATGCATGATAGCTACTCTGGTGGTATGCACGGTAGCTACGGTGGCGGAATGCATGATAGCTACGGTGGTGGTATGCATGATAACTACGGTGGCGGAATGCACGATAGCTACTCTGGTGGTATGCACGGTAGCTACGGTGGCGGTATGCACGGTAGCTACTCTGGTGGTATGCACGGTAGCTACGGTGGCGGTATTCACGGTAGCTACGGTGGTGGTATGCATGATAGCTACGGTGGCGGTATTCACGGTAGCTACGGTGGCGGTATTCACGGTAGCTACGGTGGCGGTATACATGATAGCTACGGTGGCGGTATTCACGGTAGCTACGGTGGCGGTAAGCATGATAGCTACGGTGGCGGTATTCACGGTAGCTACGGTGGCGGAATGCATGATAGCTACGGTGGCGGAATGCATGATAGCTACGGTGGCGGTAAGCATGATAGCTATGGTGGCGGTATTCACGGTAGCTACGGTGGCGGTATGCATGGTAGCTACGGTGGCGGTAAGCATGATAGCTACGGTGGCGGTATTCACGATAGCTACGGTGGCGGAATGCATGATAGCTACGGTGGCGGTAAGCATGATAGCTACGGTGGTGGTATGCATGTTAACTACGGTGTCGGTAAGCATGATAGCTACGGTGGTGGTATGCATGATAGCTACGGTGGCACTATGCATGATAGCTACAGTGGCAGTAGGCATGATAGCTACGGTGGTGGTAAGCATGATAGCTACGGTGGTGGTATGCATGATAGCTACGGTGGCGGTATGCATGATAGCTACGGTGGTGGTAGGCATGATAGCTACGGTGGTGGTAAGCATGATAGCTACGGTGGTGGTATGCATGATAGCTACGGTGGCGGTATGCATGATAGCTACGGTGGCGGTATGCATGATAGCTACGGTGGTGGTAGGCATGATAGCAACGGTGGTGGTAAGCATGATAGCTACGGTGGTGGTATGCATGATAGCTACGGTGGCGGTATGCATGATAGCTACGGTGGCGGTATGCATGATAGCTACGGTGGCGGAATGCATGATAGCTACGGTGGCGGTAAGCATGATAGCTACGGTGGCGGTATTCACGGTAGCTACGGTGGCGGTATGCATGATAGCTACGGTGGCGGTAAGCATGATAGCTACGGTGGCGGTATTCACGGTAGCTACGGTGGCGGAATGCATGATAGCTACGGTGGCGGTAAGCATGATAGCTACGGTGGTGGTATGCATGATAACTACGGTGGCGGTAAGCATGATAGCTACGGTGGTGGTATGCATGATAGCTACGGTGGCGGTAAGCATGATAGCTACGGTGGCACTATGCATGATAGCTACAGTGGCAGTAGGCATGATAGCTACGGTGGTGGTAAGCATGATAGCTACGGTGGTGGTATGCATGATAGCTACGGTGGCGGTATGCATGATAGCTACGGAGGCGGTATGCATGATAGCTACGGAGGCGGTATGCATGATAGCTACGGTGGTGGTAGGCATGATAGCTACGGTGGCGGTAAGCATGATAGCTACGGTGGTGGTATGCATGGTAGCTACGGTGGCGGTAAGCATGATAGCTACGGTGGCGGTATGCATGATAGCTACGGTGGCGGAATGCGTGATAGCTACGGTGGCGGTATGCATGATAGCTACGGTGGCGGTAAGCATGATAGCTACGGTGGCGGTATTCACGGTAGCTACGGTGGCGGAATGCATGATAGCTACGGTGGCGGTAAGCATGATAGCTACGGTGGTGGTATGCATGATAACTACGGTGGCGGTAAGCATGATAGCTACGGTGGTGGTATGCATGATAGCTACGGTGGCGGTAAGCATGATAGCTACGGTGGCACTATGCATGATAGCTACAGTGGCAGTAGGCATGATAGCTACGGTGGTGGTAAGCATGATAGCTACGGTGGTGGTATGCATGATAGCTACGGTGGCGGTATGCATGATAGCTACGGAGGCGGTATGCATGATAGCTACGGAGGCGGTATGCATGATAGCTACGGTGGTGGTAGGCATGATAGCTACGGTGGCGGTAAGCATGATAGCTACGGTGGTGGTATGCATGGTAGCTACGGTGGCGGTAAGCATGATAGCTACGGTGGCGGTATGCATGATAGCTACGGTGGCGGAATGCGTGATAGCTACGGTGGCGGTAAGCATGATAGCTATGGTGGCGGAATGCATGATAGCTACGGTGGCGGAATGCATGATAGCTACGGTGGCGGTATGCATGATAGCTACGGTGGCGGTATGCATGATAGCTACGGTGGCGGAATGCATGATAGCTACGGTGGCGGTATGCATGATAGCTACGGTGGCGGTATGCATGATAGCTACGGTGGCGGAATGCATGATAGCTACGGTGGCGGTATGCATGATAGCTACGGTGGCGGAATGCATGATAGCTACGGTGGCGGTATGCATGATAGCTACGGTGGCGGTATGCATGATAGCTACGGTGGCGGAATGCATGATAGCTACGGTGGCGGTAAGCATGATAGCTACGGTGGCACTATGCATGATAGCTACAGTGGCAGTAGGCATGATAGCTACGGTGGCAGTAGGCATGATAGCTAGTGGTCAAAATAATTGCCTCAAAGGGCCTGACAGCTGAGTAGACAGCGCTCGAGATTCGTAGTCCTGAGGTTCCGGGTTCGATCCCCGGCAGAGGCGGAAACAAATGGGTACAGTTTCTTTCACTCTGAGTTCTGTTCACCTAGCAGAAAATGTAAATGGGTACCTGGGAGTTAGACAGCTGCTACGGGCTGCTTCCTGGGGAATGTGTAAGAAAAAGGAGACCTGGTCGAGGACCGGAAGCCCCGAAATCATCTCAAGATTACCTCAAGTTAGGGTCCCCATGCGGCTCCCTATACCTCAAGTTAGGGTCCCCATGCGGCTCCCTATACCTCAAGTTAGGGTCCCCATGCGGCTCCCTATACCTCAAGTTAGGGTCCCCATGCGGCTCCCTATACCTCAAGTTAGGGTCCCCATGCGGCTCCCTACACGGCACAAAAAATAAAATACAGCTATATCAGGTGAAGAGTCTTGTCGGAGCCACACCCGGGCAGCGAAGAAGAGAACTAGAACCCACCTGAAGACGACTTCCTCCGGATTGGCAGCGGCGCGGCAGATGAGGAGAATATGGGCGTCCTCTCCGCTGCCTCCGTCCAGCCGGTCAATCTTGCACTCCGGCTTGACTGTCACACACACACGAGACATTAGTTAGTGGCTGCGTTCTCATGCCTTTGAGATGACTACCAATGATATACATGTTGTCTTTGAACGAAGAAAAACAGTTGGGCATTTGATACAATGAGAAATATATCATTATCAGTTGTATGACTATACACCATTTAGAATGAGATGTGAGGACAAGGAACTGAGTATAATAAGTTGAAGGGATGAAGGAACTGTGCCAAAGCACTTGGACCATCGGGGGATCGAACGGTGATCCTGCAAGAAGCAAGAACGCTGATCCTGCAAGAAGCAAGAACGGTGATCCTGCAAGAAGCAAGAACGGTGATCCTGCAAGAAGCAAGAACGGTGATCCTGCAAGAAGCAAGAACGGTGATCCTGCAAGAAGCAAGAACGGTGATCCTGCAAGAAGCAAGAACGGTGATCCTGCAAGAAGCAAGAACGGTGATCCTGCAAGAAGCAAGAACGGTGATCCTGCAAGAAGCAAGAACGGTGATCCTGCAAGAAGCAAGAACGCTGGTCCTGCAAGAAGCAAGAACGCTGATCCTGCAAGAAGCAAGAACGCTGATCCTGCAAGAAGCAAGAACACTGATCCTGCAGGATCGCTCTATCGACCAGTCTATTGATAGACTGGTCGTGGAGGGAAAATGGAATGTGTCACTTACATAAAATATCGAACGTGGAGGTGGAGGTCATCTGGCCATGACGGTTCTGCGCGATGCACTCGTAGTCTCCAGCGCGATTCCTCTCGATGGGGTAGTCGAGGTGGAGGACGGCGCCCGTCGACACCGTCTTCTCGCCGTACGTCCAGATGTAGGTGGCCTCGGGGTAGCTGGAGGCCCGGCACTCGATCTTCGGGGGGATCTCTCCCTCCACCACCTGGATATACGAGTCGGACACTACGATCTCCTCCGGCGGGTCTGACGGAGAGAGTTCAAGTGAGTTAAGATAATTATGAGAAAGCGGCAAGTCAATTTAAGTGTATAAGCACTTCGAAGGGATATGTGAACATGGAGCAGGATTAGGATAGAGGAAAGGAATGGTGCTTATAACCACTTGTGCTTACGAAGGTGATTGGGGGGCAAACTCCCAACAGTGGTAATGTGGGTGGTACTCACACTCGACCCTGAAGTAGGTGTTGGAGGTAACTCCCGGCCCAGCCACGTTGGAGGAACTGCTGCAGGTGTAGTTGGCGTTGTCCTGGTCTCTGTCGAGGACACCATCAGGCCAGCGGTCCATCTGCCAGGTCAGCACCGACAACACACTCTCCAGGTCGCTGTGGGAGAGTGTCATTATTAAGGTGCCTCTCGCGTGGAAACAGTTTGCGACAACACAGCTGTTGACAGCTGTAGACTCGTGCATAACAGTGGGAGAGAGGGACATTGGCACCTAGTCAGCAGTGCCTGAAGCCTCTGTCAACAGGTAGAGGCTTAAGGCACTGGAGTAGCCAAAAGGCTGACCAGGGCCAGGAATCATTTACTCAACCTGTACATCTTTACGAAACCTGTATCGTTGAAGAACCATGGGAGATTTGATTACATTTATTAACAGTTTACGAGCTTCGAAACTCTACCAGAGGTTGTTTTGATTAAAAACAACTTCGTAGTGGTTGTTTTGTCTTTGTTATAAAGAACCTCACAGTGCTTCAGAGCTCATAAACTGTTTATTAAGGTAAACAAGACGACCATGTACCTGGATTATACCTGCTTGATAGGGATCTGGGAGTTCTTCAACTCTCCAAGTTCGGCCCGAGGCCAGGTTTGACTTGTGAAACCTTGGTCCAACAGGCTGTTGAAGGAAGACCTACCCTAAAAAGGAAGAAAGGACACAGTGCCCTGGGAAGACAGGAAGCCACGTGCCCGGGGAAGACAGGAAGCCACGTGCCCTGGGAAGACAAACTGAAGGTGAAAGACGTACCCTGAGGAAGGATCCGGGAGCATGACGCTGTTCTTGACCTTGTAGTGAGTGTCGTTGAGGAAGGGGAGGTCGTCCTTGAGCCAGGTGATGGTACACAGCGGGGAACACTCAACCCTGCAGGAGAGTGACACCTGCGCCGAGTTCATGAGGGCCCCGTGGTAGTGTGGCAGGCGGTAGATGAACACTGGAGCAGCTGTTGACGGTAGAGAGAGACAGATTGTGAACAAGTGAACAGTCATATCTCTTCCCCCCCCCCCTGCCCAACCACTTGGGCTGGACGGTAGAGCGACGGTTTCGCTTCATGCAGGTCGGCGTTCAATCCCCGACCGTCCAATGGTTGGGCACCATTTCTTCCCTCCCAATGTCCCATCCCAACTCCTTATCCAGACACCTTCCCAGTGCTATATAGTCGCAATGGCTTGGTGCTTTCTACCTGATAGTTCCCTTCCCTTCCCTCCCCCCCCCACTGCCCAACCACTTGGGCTGGACGATAGAGCGACGGTTTCGCTTCATGCAGGTCGGCGTTCAATCCCCGACCGTCCAATGGTTGGGCACCATTTCTTCCCTCCCACCGTCCCATCCCAACTCCTTATCCTATCCTCTTCCCAGTGCTATATAGTCGTAATGACTTGGCGCTTTCCCTGATAAATTCATCCATCCATCCCCCCCCCTTCCCCCCAGAGCTGTTTACTCCTCCCAACTCCAGTGAATACAAGAACAATCCTTATTTTGCTCCAGTGAACACATGAACATATAGGTTTGTTCAGTCCGTCTTGCTCCGGTTAGTAATTCCATGATGGCAGGTGTTACAGCACTGAACAATTTACACCAGGTGTGTCCCCCCGCACCTGCTTTAATTAGTAACTTGCTCCAGAGATCTCTCCTACTCCACTAAACAATTACACCAGGCTAATCCCTCCAATTGCACTCAATAATTACTTCAGACTACGCCCTCTTACTCCATCCATCAAAACACACACACACACACACACACACACACACACACACACACACACACACACACACACACACACACACACACACACACACACACACTCACACACACACTCACACACTCACACACACACACACACACTCACACACACTCACACACACTCACACACACACACACACACACACACACACACACACACACACACACACAATGAAGGGGAACAGCCTACCTGTAACGATTCGAGAAAGAGACCTGGGAGTGGATGTGACACCTAATCTAACTCCTGAGGCACATATAAATAGGATAACGACAGCAGCGTACTCTACACTGGCGAAAATTAGAACTTCATTCAGAAACCTAAATGAGGAAGCTTTTAGGGCGCTTTACACTGCCTACGTGAGACCCGTCTTAGAGTATGCCGCGCCATCATGGAGCCCCCACCTGAAGAAACACATAAAGAAACTGGAGAAGGTTCAGAGGTTTGCGACGAGGCTTGTCCCAGAGCTACGAGGGATGGGATATGAAGAGCGGCTGAAGGAACTGAACCTTACGACACTAGAGAAAAGAAGGGAGAGAGGAGATATGATAGGGACATATAAAATACTCAGGGGAATTGACAAAGTGGAAATAGATCAAATGTTCACACGTAATAATAACAGAACGAGGGGACATGGGTGGAAACTGGAAACTCAGATGAGTCACAGAGATGTTAGGAAGTTTTCTTTTAGCGTGAGAGTAGTAGAAAAATGGAATGCACTTGGGGAACAGGTTGTGGAAGCAAATACTATTCATACTTTTAAAACTAGGTATGATAGGGAAATGGGACAGGAGTCATTGCTGTAAACAACCGATAGCTAGAAAGGCGGGATCCAAGAGTCAATGCTCGATCCTGCAAGCACATATAGGTGAGTACATATAGGTGAGTACACACACACACACACACACACACACTCACACACACACACACTCACACACACACACTCACACACACACACACACACTCACACTCACACTCACACTCACACACAGACACACACAAGAACTGACCGACATAAGAACTGCCTTTAGAAACCTGTCTAAGATATTCAGAACCTTGAATTCCACTTATGTCAGACCAATCCTGGAGAATGCAGCTCCAGCCCGGAGTCAATACCTACCTAAACACAAGGCAAAGTTAGAGAAGATTCAGAGGTAACACTGAAGAGTTAGGGGAACCATGATCACCACGTACAAAATTCTCAGGGGAATTAACAGGGTAGACATATGCAAACTATTTAGCATGGGTGGAACACGAACAAGGGGACAAAGGTGGTAACTGACTACCTAAATGAGCCACAGAGACATTAGAATTTTTTTTTTGTATAAGAGTAGTTGACAAATAGAATGCATTAGGCAGTGATGTGGTGGAGGCTGACTTCATACACAGTTTCAAATGTAGATATGATTGAACCCAGTAGGCTCAGGAACCTGTACACCAGTTGATTGACGGTTGAGAGGCGGGACCAAAGAGCCAGAGCTCAACCCCCCCCCAAACACAACTATGTGAATACACACACACACACACATTGTATGCGTGTGTGTGAGAGGGAAAAAGGAATATAAGAGGAAAAAATAGATCGGTTAGAAAGGCGGGGTCCACAAGCTAATAGCTTGATTCTGCAAGCAGAAATATTAAATACAAATAGTAAATACACACACACACACACACACACACACACACACACACACACACACACACACACACACACACACAGGGTCTAGTAGCTGAGTGGACACCGCGTGGGACTTGTAATCCTGTGGCCCGGGTTCGATTCCCGGCGGCGGCAGAGACAAATGAGCAGAGTTTCTTTCACTCTGATGCCCCTGTTACCTAGCAGTAAATAGGTACCTGGGATTTAGACAGCTGTTATACGGGCTGCTTCCTGGGGGGTGGGTGAAAAAAATTAGTGGTAAGTAATAGTTGGTTAACAGTTGAGAGCCGGGACCAAAGAGCTAGAGCTCAACCCCAGCAAGCACAACTAGGTGAATACAGCGAGTCGCACACTTCAGTTCCAATAAACGCAATTTGCTGTGGCTATAATTACAGGAGGTTGTACCAAGGAGGTTATTAGCGTGAAATGTTTACGGTTATTGTCAAGGTAATTAGGGAGAGGGGCACAGGTGACGTAGTGAGCCCCGCCACCGGCTGAGACTCGTCCTAATTAGCTAGAGGACAGGTAATCACAGGTATTTTTCATGCACGGGTAATTACAGGCTGAGTCTAGGAGTCTAATAAGCTAATCACCGGCGTAAAGGGTAAAATTGCCAATCCTCATCAGGACCGACACAAAACGTCAATGACGTATTTTTTTTTTTTTGGGGGGGGGGGGGCCGTAATGATTGTTTGAATGTCATTTTTTTAAGAGACGCAGATAAACGCATGAATTAAAATTATATGTGAATGAATGTTTTATAGTGAAAGTGCTCGTAATAAGTGTTTCTTTGATTACGTATTACTGGACCCAGGCGCGCGCACACCTTACTTGTCTAAGGAATCATTCAGAACTTTGTGAACCACGTATGTCAGACCAATCCTGGAGTATAGAGCTCCAGTGTGGAGCCCATATCTAGTTAAGCATAAGACTAAACTGGAAAAGGTTCAAAAGTTTGCCACCAGACTAGTACCCGAGCTGAGAGGTACGAGTTACGAGGAGAGACTACGGGAATTAAACCTCATCACGCTGGAAAATAGAAGAGTTAGGGGGGGACATGATCACCACATACAAGATTCTCAAAGGAATTGATAGGGTAGATAAAGACACGCTATTTAACACAAGGGGCACACACTAGGGGACACAAGTGGAAATTGAGTGCCCAAATGATTCACAGAGATGTTAGAAAGAACTTTTTTAGTGTCAGAGTGGTTGACAAATGGAATGCATAAGGAAGTGATGTGGTGGAGGCTGACTCCATACACAGTTGAGAGATGGGACCTAAGAGTCAGAGCTCAAACCCTGCAAGTACAACTAGGTGAGTACACACACACACACACACACACACACACACACACACACACACAAACGGCACCACGGCCGGAGCTCGAGTGGCGTAATCCCAAGGGCCCGGGTTCGATTACCGGCCGAGAGAGAATCATGGATAGATTGTCACATGATGCACCTGTTCACCTAATAATAAATTGGTTCCTGGTAGTCTGACTGCTACTACAGACAGCTTCTTGGAGATGTGTTTCAGAGTTATGATATCAGTTGCATATGTTTCTAAGAGGTATAAATGGGTCAGAAATTAACCCGTACGGTAAAAAAAAACTGCCGGGGCCCAAGAGCTAAGAGGTAGATCGTGGAAGCACAACCAATAAACACACAGATGAAGGAAGGAAGGAAACTATCAGGAGAAAGCACCAAGCCATTACGACTAGATAGCACTAGGAAGGGAGTCAGGATAAGGATTTGGGATGGGACGGAGGGGCCAAGGAATGGTGCCCAACCACTTGTGGACGGTCGGGGAAAACAGACAGATGAACTCACCCAAAACATCGACTTGGAGGACGGCTCTCTCCCCCTCCCCCTCGATGTTGACGGGGACGCAGGTGAAGTTGTCTTCGGTCTCCAGCGACACGGGGTTGATGGTCCAGGAGGCCGAGGTCTCGTCGGCCACCAGGCGGGAGCCCCGGTACCACCTGAAGGTGGTGGCCGCCGGCCTGCCTGGGTCCTCCACGTTACAGGTCAACTCCAGCGACAGGCCCTGCGGGAGGACGAAATTATCAGGGGAGAAAGCGCCAAGCCATTACCACAATATAGCACTGGGAAGGGGTCAGGATAAGGATTTGGGATGGGACGGGGGGAGGGGTACGTTATATTGAGAGAGAGAGAGAGAGAGAGAGAGAGAGAGAGAGAGAGAGAGAGAGAGAGAGAGAGAGAGAGAGAGAGAGAGAGAGAGAGAGAGAGAGAGAGAGAGAAAGGCAGAAAAAGCTAGCGAAAGAGAGAGAGGGAGCAAACAAACATTTAGAGTATATAAAATACAAGACATACGGATAACAGTTTGAATTCCCAACAGGGATGTCTTTCAATAGGGGGATAGCGGGGGGAGGGAATGGGCGGAAAGAGGGACCGAAAATCAAGGATAACCTGAAGCCGGGCTAACGGAAAACATGCAAGACTTTCCGAAAGCAGGAAAAAATATGACCTTAGGAATTTCGGCAAAGAAATTGCAAGCATTTCTTTGGCTCCTGCAATGGAATATTTTCCCCGAGTTTTTGACTCCTACAAGGGAAAAATTCCCCCCGAGTTTTTGGCTCCTACAAGGGAATATTTCCCGGAGTTTAGATTTAATAATGACAGTATTTCACTGATTCACATTTTAGGTTCTTTTCATGCCACGAAAATTCTTCAATTCTAAGTTGCTGAAACAATTGGTTTATATCAATCGGTGATTGCGATAAGCGTCCCAGTGAGATGAACCACGGCCAGGAATCATCAAACATTTCCATGTCCACTTACGAAACCTCTACATCCTTCCTCCATGATGGTGGCTTTAGTAGAAGTAATTGAACAGTTTAGCAGCTTGGAAACGCTGTGAGGTCGACCTCGCCTCGAGGTGGTTGTCATCATCAACGTGGTTATGCGGCTTTTTAGCTCATAAACAGTTTTAATAAGTGTAAACAGAGCCGCCATGATTGATGATAGATGTGGTAGTAGGTTTGTGGTGTGGAGTTCCTGTGCCTTCTTTCACCAACTTCGAGGTCAGCTCCGGAGCGCACAGTTCCTGCGACGGAGCTGGAACCAATTGTATTGGCGTTAGCCTTTCCATTGGAGACTTTCGGCGCCGTGGAGAGGGGGGGGGGGGGGGGAGGATCTGCTGCATGGGTAACAGTTTCTCTTCTGTATCAACCTGCCCTGGCTTTGCGCCTTGGAGAGGCCACTCCAGACCGACAACCAGAGCGCAACTCCAAAGTCTCTTGAGACTGATGGATGTCTACTGTAGGCATGCATCAGTCTCAGGAGACTATGGAGTTGTGCTCTGGTTGTCGGTCTGGAGTGGCTGACTCCAGGGCGCAAAGCCAGGGTAAGTTGATACGGGGGAGAAGCTGTCACCTATGCAGCAGATCCCCTTCCCCTATCCAGATGTACCGGTTTCGTAAATGGATGCGTAAATGCATAATGAATGCTAGTGGTGGAGACGACGGACTACCGAGACCCGCAGAAGACGGTGACCGCACCTTGACGACCATGGGGGGCTCGTAGGTGATGAAGGCCTGGCCTGGGGGGTAGTGGACGATGAGCTCCGCCTCGTTGGAGCGGGTGCCCCAGCCGGCGTCATTCATCCCCTCGCAGGAGTAGTTGCCGTGGAAGTCCTTGAAGACGTTCTCCAAGAGCAGCTTGGAGGGGTCGATGTCGCAGAGCTCCGAGTTGGTGCCGTACATTGTCGAGTTGCCGTCGCACTCCGGCAGTTCCTGGAGGAGTGAAACAGAACGAGCATGAGGCAATAGTTCAATAATTATAAGTGAATCGAATGATATCTGACCGCCATACTGCTATCAACACACATCGCTGACAAGGTATGGAAATGATCAATAGAAAACGCAAAGTCAGGATGACTAGCGAGCATTTAAAATATGAGTAACTACGATAATATGAGGACAAAGTAAGGGAACGGAGCCCGAACAGCAGCACTATCGAGCATCAAACGACGAACCTCCAAAAAATGCGAGGCCGTTGCTGTACCGATCACCCTCACTGGATATATGGACACCGTTTACATAAAAAAACAAAGAATCTAAAAAACAATCGACTTGAGAATGGTCCACGACGGACTGAAACGTCGTCGTCCCTTCGCTTTCTAGTGTGTGGTTTGGTCAACCTAAAAAACTAATATAATTAAAAAAGAAATACCAATATTCTTACCAATATTGAAATACCAATATTCTTCTTACTAGTACAGACGTGAAAAGAAAGGTTGTGTAGTTTACAACCACAAAAAGCAGTTCGCTGTACCCACCTTCAAGAGTTCCCCGTCCAGGTACCAGCGGACACGGACGAGGTATTCTGGGTTGGCCCTCACCACGTCGCAGTTGAGGGTGACGTTGACACGGTCCTCCTCGGACACGGGCTGCATCGGCTCCATCACCACCTGGACCTGGGGACGGTCTGTGGCAGGGAGGAGGAGAAGGGAGAGATTAGTAGTTAAGATGGGGCAGACGCCTATACGGCTAGTAAGCCTCCCTCCCTCATCAGTAAGCCCTGATCAACCTTGTTCAAGCCAGTCGCAGAATATTTATGAAGAACGTTCACAATCCAGCCCTCAAGTCCATTGCAAGTGCTTCATACTCATACTGGGTTAGTGCTTGTCTCTCATACTTCATTCACAATCCAGCCCGTCCTCCCAAGATTTCCAAACGTCAAGAAAGTGTCTGATTAAAGTGCCTTTATCCTAACCCACCAGAGTACCCAAAATAGAAAACGGGACAGTAAGTCAATTTCGCGAGCCGCTTCCCTTTTCTAGTACGACGATTTTTTGACCTTAGGGAGAGTATACGACAAAATGCGACGTTCTTGTTAGAAGAATGGGTTGGTCAATCACAGTCCTATTCGGCATTAACGATTTCTGTCTAACCTTATTCTATCCATCTCTATCCGGACAAGTACACACAACCTTGTCCTACCCAGTTTAGGACTGCTTACCCTGACCATGTCAAGCCCTACCCAAACTCTGCCATATTCTGAGCATTTAGTAAGTCCAACCCAGACCAGCCCTATTAAAGCCCCCCTCTCCTTCCCTGATTAATCCGGATTGACCTCCACGAACCAGCCCTATTAAAGCCCCCTCTCCTTCCCTGGTTAATCCGGATCAACCTCCACGAACGAGCCTATAAGCATCCACTCACACTGGACGCTGACGAAGGCGGAGTTGGTGACCTCAGAGGCGCCGACGGAGTTGGAGACCCTGCAGGTGTACTCGCCCATGTCCCCGGCCGAGCTGTTCTTGATGAGCAAGGACGGGTGATCCACGTTGCCATTGCCATATTTCTCTGGGTACCCGGCGACGTCCACCTGCCGCCCGTCCTGGTACCTGCCATGACCAACCCAGAATAAGAAAAACTATTCATACACGAATTGATGATTATTTACGTAGAATAATTTGATCGATCCAGTGAGATGTTAAATAAGTTAGGAAAGCAGAAATATATTATTATGATAGTAAGCTAAGAACCATAAATTGTTCGTTTTAACATACAATTAAATTGTTAAAAAGTTTTGGCTATTAAAATATGAGACTGTAATTAACAGATAACGACACAGAAATGTGCGATATTGCAAACATGCATTTGATATCAGTACATAGAACTTTATATTTTATTCCTAGTTGATCAGACTTGTGTAGGTGCTGAAGAGGACAAGCTGATTAGTAGTTACTAAGCAAAGCAAAAAGTTAGGAAAACAACAGAAATTTTGTTGAAAAAAAATAATTCGTCTGGTTTCGAGAAATTTGTGACTCTATAGCAAATGAAAAGATGTTCATTGTCACCCATTGTAAATATTTCATATGTCCTTAAAGCGACGCAGAAGAGCAGCAGACTCGTAGAGCGTTGAAGAATGTGACGCAGATGTTTCAAGACGGATGATAGATCCCTTAATTCGAAATAACAACCAATTTGACGTCTATTGAGGGGAAAAATATCTTACTTCAATAATCTCAAAAATTGATTAAATTTTCAATAATCTCAAAAACCATCCGTATACATTTTAATAAAAACGCGAGATTAATAAAGGATTCACGGAAGGCCTATTCATATTTAAACACATTTGCTTTTATATTTTTTTCAAACATGTTCAATAGTAAAACGGATCACATTATGCATCTAGACTCATGGTATTAAGGGGATAATTATATATATATATATATATATATATATATATATATATATATATATATATATATATAATATATATATATGAAATGTGTGTGTGTGTGTATTGTACCTAATTACAAGAACGCACTACTTGGCTTACTATTATGACAAGATCATTGTCATCTGAGGTCACCATCATCTGAGGTCACCATCATCTGAGGTCAATGTCACCAGTAATCACTATCACTTGATATATAATTGTCGAAATGAATCATTATCGTCACAGGTCACTTCTCATCGGTCACAATCATTAAAAGAAAATGTCTAATTTTAATTTTGAAAATTTTGAACGCGAAAATTAAATTGAATTTTTCGTGATTTCAAATTGCCACGGAAGGTCACTGCCAGCCCCCCCCCCCCTTTCTTTCACCGTGGCTTTCATTCCTTCACTTCATTCCTTCTCTTCCTTCCCCGAAGACGTTCAGAACCCCTACCATCTTAAGACGCCATCACCATCTTAAGTCAAACGACCATGAGACGCTCGGGCTACTCAAACTGCGTCATCTGACGTCAATGACGCACCACTGACGTCAGATGTTAACTGTCAGCAACGTCAGAGTGTATGTTTAGTGCATAGGGAAAGCAAGAGTTAATTTGATTCACGTCAACAGCAAATCTGATTTACCCAATCGTGTTTGCGACTCGCAGTTCAAGCAAAAACCTCCGGACCGTATTAGCATTGCTGAAGGACAGTTTTTTGTTCCACAAGGTTGTTGTGGTGAGCGTGATGTTTGTGTAGTGTCCCCAGGTGTTGGACAGTGACCCCCAGGTGTTGTATAGTGACCCCAGGTGTTGGACAGTGACCCCCAGGTGTTGGACAGTGACCCCCAGGTGTTGGACAGTGACCCCAGGTGTTGTACAGTGACCCCAGGTGTTGGACAGTGACCCCCAGGTGTTGGACAGTGACCCCCAGGTGTTGGACAGTGACCCCCAGGTGTTGGACAGTGACCCCCAGGTGTTGTACAGTGACCCCCAGGTGTTGTACAGTGACCCCAGGTGTTGTACAGTGACCCCAGGTGTTGGACAGTGACCCCCAGGTGTTGTACAGTGACCCCCAGGTGTTGGACAGTGACCCCAGGTGTTGGACAGTGACCCACAGGTGTTGGACAGTGACCCCCAGGTCTTGGACAGTGACCCCAGGTGTTGGACAGTGACCCCCAGGTGTTGGACAGTGACCCCCAGGTGTTGTACAGTGACCCCAGGTGTTGGACAGTGACCCCAGGTGTTGGACAGTGACCCCCAGGTGTTGGACAGTGACCCCCAGGTGTTGGACAGTGACCCCAGGTGTTGTACAGTGACCCCAGGTGTTGGACTGCGGCCCCCAGGTGTTGGACAGTGACCCCCAGGTGTTGGACAGTGACCCCCAGGTGTTGTACAGTGACCCCAGGTGTTGGACAGTGACCCCCAGGTGTTGTACAGTGACCCCCAGGTGTTGTACAGTGACCCCCAGGTGTTGGACAGTGACCCCAGGTGTTGGACAGTGACCCCAGGTGTTGGACAGTGACCCCCAGGTGTTGGACAGTGACCCCCAGGTGTTGTACAGTGACCCCCAGGTGTTGGACAGTGACCCCCAGGTGTTGGACAGTGACCCCAGGTGTTGGACAGTGTCCCCCAAGTGTTGGACAGTGTCCCCCAGGTGTTGGACAGTGAACCCATATGTTGGACAGTGACCCTCAGGTGTTGGACAGTGTCCCCAGGTGTTGGACAGTGTCCCCCAGGTGTTGGACAGTGTCCCCAGGTGTTGGAAAGTGACCCCCAGGTGTTGGACAGTGACCCCAGGTGTTGGACAGTGACCCCAGGTGTTGGACAGTGACCCCAGGTGTTGGACAGTGACCCCATGTGTTGGACAGTGACCCCAGGTGTTGGACAGTGACCCCAGGTGTTGGACAGTGACCCCAGGTGTTGGACAGTGACCCCAGGTGTTGGACAGTGACCCCAGGTGTTGTACAGTGACTCCACAGGTGTTGGACAGTGACCCCAGGTGTTGGACAGTGACCCCAGGTGTTGTACAGTGACCCCCAGGTGTTGGACAGTGACCCCAGGTGTTGGACAGTGACCCCCAGGTGTTGGACAGTGACCCCCAGGTGTTGGACAGTGACCCCCAGGTGTTGTACAGTGACCCCAGGTGTTGGACAGTGACCCCAGGTGTTGGACAGTGACCCCAGGTGTTGGACAGTGACCCCAGGTGTTGGACAGTGACCCCTAGGTGTTGGACAGTGTCCCCCAGGTGTTGGACAGTGTCCCCAGGTGTTGGACAGTGACCCCCAGGTGTTGGACAGTGACCCCAGGTGTTGGACAGTGACCCCCAGGTGTTGGACAGTGTCCCCCAGGTGTTGGACAGTGACCCCAGGTGTTGTACAGTGACCCCAGGTGTTGGACAGTGTCCCCAGGTGTTGGACAGTGACCCCAGGTGTTGGACAGTGACCACAGGTGTTGGACAGTGACCATAGGTGTTGGACAGTGACCCCCAGGTGTTGGACAGTGACCCCCAGGTGTTGGACAGTGTCCCACAGGTGTTGGACAGCGGCCCCCAGGTGTTGGACAGTGCAGTTCTTGTAAGTGGAAAACATAGTGATGGAAGATACTTGGAGGAGCGTAGGAAACCAGTAGATGTATACTCACCAGTAGATGTATACTCACCAGTAGATGTATACTCACCAGTAGATGTATTCTCACCAGTAGATGTATACTCACCAGCACATGTATACTCACCAGTAGACGTGGGTGAGCTTGGAGGGGTTGGCGGTGTACTGGCAGAAGATGAGTACATCCATGGACTCATTGACGGTAATGTTCTCTGGACTCACTCGGACGATGGGTGCATCTGGGGGGGGGGGAGGGAGGAGCATCAGGTATGTTCTTTACTAGTCTGGTATGTCCCTCCCCTCACAAACACACACTGGTATGTCCCCTCATAAACACACTGGTATGTCCCCTCACAAACACACTGGTATGTCCCCTCACAAACACACACTGGTATGTCCCCTCACAAACACACACTGGTATGTCCCCTCACAAACACACACTGGTATGTCCCCTCACAAACACACACTGGTATGTCCCCTCACAAACACACACTGGTATGTCCCCTCACAAACACACTGGTATGTCCCCTCACAAACACACTGGTATGTCCCCTCATAAACACACTGGTATGTCCCCTCACAAACACACTGGTATGTCCCCTCACAAACATACTGGTATGTCCCCTCACAAACACACACTGGTAAGTCCCCTCACAAACACACTGGTATGTCCCCTCACAAACACACTGGTATGCTCCCTCACAAACACACTGGTATGTCCCCTCACAAACACACACTGGTATGTCCCCTCACAAACACACTGGTATGCTCCCTCA
>NC_091169.1:43801845-43826845 GCF_040958095.1 Procambarus clarkii | reverse complement strand
AAGAGATCGCGGGCCGCTCACTGTACAAGGCTCCGAGGTTATGTTCAAAAGACAAGAATGTGTTATTACATTACAGAACAAAATATATAATTCCGTTCAATTTCTGTTCCTCTTCCAGTGACAGCTTAATTAAGAGCTGTCTACATACCTTTTATCTAGAGTCTGATACAGTTTCCGGGAATCAATGTCCCCGCGGCCCGGTCTCTCGCCAGACCTAGTTGGTGGTCTGGTCAAGAAGGCTGTTTAATACCGCTGCTCGCAGCTTGACGTTTAAATAACAGCTTGGTTGATCAGGTTTTTGTAGGTGTTCATCAAGTTCTCTCTTGAATACCGTGAGAGGTTGGCTGTGATTAGTCCCTGGCACTGTTAGGGGGGATCCATTCCCTAGCACTGTTAGGGGAGCCATTCCCTGGCACTGTTAGGGGAGTCATTCCCTGGCACTGTTAGGGGAGCCATTCCCTGGCACTGTTAGGGGAGTCATTCCCTGGCACTGTTAGGGGGAGCCATTCCCTGGCACTGTTAGGGGAGCCATTCCCTGGCACTGTTAGGGGAGTCATTCCCTGGCACTGTTAGGGGAGTCATTCCCTGGCACTGTTAGGGGAGTCATTCCCTGGCACTGTTAGGGGAGTCATTCCCTGGCACTGTTAGGGGAGCCATTCCCTGGCACTGTTAGGGGGGATCCATTCCCTGGCACTGTTAGCGGGATCCATTCCCTGGCACTGTTAGGGGGGATCCATTCCCTGGCACTGTTAGGGGAGCTATTCCCTGGCACTGTTAGGGGAGTCATTCCCTGGCACTGTTAGGGGGAGCCATTCCCTGGCACTGTTAGGGGAGCCATTCCCTGGCACTGTTAGGGGAGTCATTCCCTGGCACTGTTAGGGGAGTCATTCCCTGGCACTGTTAGGGGAGTCATTCCCTGGCACTGTTAGGGGAGTCATTCCCTGGCACTGTTAGGGGAGTCATTCCCTGGCACTGTTAGGGGAGCCATTCCCTGGCACTGTTAGGGGGGAGTCATTCCCTGGCACTGTTAGAGGGAGAGCCATTCCCTGGCACTGTTAGAGGGAGAGCCATTCCCTGGCACTGTCAGAGGGAGAGCCATTCCCTGGCACTGTTAGAGGGAGAGCCATTCCCTGGCACTGTTAGGGGGAGAGCCATTCCCTGGCACTGTTAGGGGGAGAGCCATTCCCTGGCACTGTTAGGGGGAGCCATTCCATGGCACTGTTAGGGGGAGCCATTCCCTGGCACTGTTAGGGGGGAGCCATTCCCTGGCACTGTTAGGGGGGAGCCATTCCCTGGCACTGTTAGGGGGAGAGCCATTCCCTGGCACTGTTAGGGGAGCCATTCCCTGGCACTGTTAGGGGGGGAGCCATTCCCTGGCACTGTTAGGGGAGAGCCATTCCCTGGCACTGTTAGGGGGGAGCCATTCCCTGGCACTGTTAGGGGGGGAGCCATTAGCTGGCACTGTTAGGGGGAGCCATTCCCTGGCACTGTTAGGGGGGAGCCATTCCCTGGCACTGTTAGGGGGGGAGCCATTCCCTGGCACTGTTAGGGGGGGAGCCACTCCCTGGCACTGTTAGGGGGGAGCCATTCCCTGGCACTGTTAGGGGGAGCCATTCCCTGTCACTGTTAGGGGGGAGCCATTCCCTGACACTGTTAGGGGGGAAGGATAACAGCTAGGAGAGCGTGACTCCGTGCCAGCGGCTGGTCTATTGTCCATCGCTTCATTAAGTTGTAATAAGCTGTTCTTCCCTTCACACTGTCTAGTTCCCTTCAAACTGTCTGGTTCCCTTCACACTGTCTAGTTCCCTTCACGCTGTCTGGTTCCCTTCACGCTGTCTTGTTCCCTTCACTCTGTCTAGTTCCCTTCACACTGTCTAGTTCCCTTCACACTGGTTCCCTTCACACTGTCTAGTTCCCTTCACACTGTCTGGTTCCCTTCACGCTGTCTGGTTCCCTTCACACTGTCTAGTTCCCTTCACACTGTCTGGTTCCCTTCACACTGTCTAGTTCCCTTCACACTGGTTCCCTTCACACTGTCTAGTTCCCTTCACACTGTCAAGTTCCCTTCACACTGGTTCCCTTCACACTGTCTAGTTCCCTTCACACTGTCTAGTTCCCTTCACACTGTCTAGTTCCCTTCACACTGGTTCCCTTCACACTGTCTAGTTCCCTTCACACTGTCTAGTTCCCTTCACACTGTCTAGTTCCCTTCACACTGGTTCCCTTCACGCTGTCTAGTTCCCTTCACACTGTCTAGTTCCCTTCACGCTGTCTGGTTCCCTTCACACTGTCTGGTTCCCTTCTCATTGTCTAGTTCCCTTCACACTGTCTAGTTCCCTTCACACTGTCTAGTTCCCTTCACACTGGTTCCCTTCACGCTGTCTAGTTCCCTTCACGTTGTCTAGTTCCCTTCACACTGCTTCCCTTCACGCTGTCTGGTTCCCTTCACGCTGTCTAGTTCCCTTCACACTGGTTCCCTTCACGCTGTCTAGTTCCCTTCACGCTGTCTGGTTCCCTTCACGCTGTCTGGTTCCCTTCACACTGTCTGGTTCCCTTCTCATTGTCTAGTTCCCTTCACACTGTCTAGTTCCCTTCACACTGTCTAGTTCCCTTCACACTGTCTAGTTCCCTTCACACTGGTTCCCTTCACGCTGTCTAGTTCCCTTCACGTTGTCTAGTTCCCTTCACACTGTCTAGTTCCCTTCACGCTGTCTGGTTCCCTTCACAACTGTCTAGTTCCCTTCACACTGTCTAGTTCCCTTCACGCTGTCTGGTTCCCTTCACACTGTCTGGTTCCCTTCTCATTGTCTAGTTCCCTTCACACTGTCTAGTTCCCTTCACACTGTCTAGTTCCCTTCACACTGTCTAGTTCCCTTCACACTGGTTCCCTTCACGCTGTCTAGTTCCCTTCACGTTGTCTAGTTCCCTTCACACTGTCTAGTTCCCTTCACGCTGTCTGGTTCCCTTCACAACTGTCTAGTTCCCTTCACACTGTCTAGTTCCCTTCACACTGTCTAGTTCCCTTCACACTGTCTAGTTCCCTTCACACTGTCTAGTTCCCTTCACGCTGTCTAGTTCCATTCACACTGTCTAGTTCCCTTCACACTGTCTGGTTCCCTTCACGCTGTCTAGTTCCCTTCACACTGTCTAGTTCCCTTCACACTGTCTAGTTCCCTTCACGCTGTCTAGTTCCCTTCACGCTGTCTATAGTTCCTTTCACGCTGTCTAGTTCCCTTCACACTGGTTCCCTTCACGCTGTCTAGTTCCCTTCACACTGTCTAGTTCCCTTCACGCTGTCTAGTTCCATTCACACTGTCTAGTTCCCTTCACACTGTCTGGTTCCCTTCACGCTGTCTAGTTCCCTTTACACTGTCTAGTTCCCTTCACACTGCCTAGTTCCCTTCACGCTGTCTAGTTCCCTTCACACTGTCTAGTTCCCTTCACACTGTCTAGTTCCCTTCACACTGTCTAGTTCCCTTCACGCTGTCTAGTTCCCTTCACACTGTCTAGTTCCCTTCACGCTGTCTAGTTCCCTTCACACTGTCTAGTTCCTTTCACACTGTCTAGTTACCTTCACACTGTCTAGTTCCCTTCACACTGTCTAGTTCCCTTCACGCTGTCTGGTTCCCTTCACGCTGTCTGGTTCCCTTCACGCTGTCTGGTTCCCTTCACGCTGTCTGGTTCCCTTCACGCTGTCTGGTTCCCTTCACGCTGTCTAGTTCCCTTCACACTGGTTCCCTTCACGCTGTCTAGTTCCCTTCACGCTGTCTGGTTCCCTTCACGCTGTCTGGTTCCCTTCACACTGTCTGGTTCCCTTCTCATTGTCTAGTTCCCTTCACACTGTCTAGTTCCCTTCACACTGTCTAGTTCCCTTCACACTGGTTCCCTTCACGCTGTCTAGTTCCCTTCACGTTGTCTAGTTCCCTTCACACTGGTTCCCTTCACACTGTCTAGTTCCCTTCACACTGTCTGGTTCCCTTCACAACTGTCTAGTTCCCTTCACACTGTCTAGTTCCCTTCACGCTGTCTGGTTCCCTTCACACTGTCTGGTTCCCTTCTCATTGTCTAGTTCCCTTCACACTGTCTAGTTCCCTTCACACTGTCTAGTTCCCTTCACGCTGTCTAGTTCCCTTCACGTTGTCTAGTTCCCTTCACACTGGTTCCCTTCACACTGTCTAGTTCCCTTCACGCGGTCTGGTTCCCTTCACAACTGTCTAGTTCCCTTCACAACTGTCTAGTTCCCTTCACACTGTCTAGTTCCCTTCACACTGTCTAGTTCCCTTCACACTGTCTAGTTCCCTTCACACTGTCTAGTTCCCTTCACGCTGTCTAGTTCCATTCACACTGTCTAGTTCCTTTCACACTGCCTGGTTCCCTTCACGCTGTCTAGTTCCCTTCACACTGTCTAGTTCCCTTCACACTGTCTAGTTCCCTTCACGCTGTCTAGTTCCCTTCACGCTGTCTATAGTTCCTTTCACGCTGTCTAGTTCCCTTCACACTGTCTAGTTCCCTTCACACTGGTTCCCTTCACGCTGTCTAGTTCCCTTCACGCTGTCTAGTTCCCTTCACACTGGTTCCCTTCACGCTGTCTAGTTCCATTCACACTGTCTAGTTCCCTTCACACTGTCTGGTTCCCTTCACGCTGTCTAGTTCCCTTCACACTGTCTAGTTCCCTTCACACTGTCTAGTTCCCTTCACGCTGTCTAGTTCCCTTCACGCTGTCTAGTTCCCTTCACGCTGTCTAGTTCCCTTCACACTGTCTAGTTCCCTTCACACTGTCTAGTTCCCTTCACACTGTCTAGTTCCCTTCACACTGTCTAGTTCCCTTCACGCTGTCTAGTTCCCTTCACGCTGTCTGGTTCCCTTCACGCTGTCTGGTTCCCTTCACGCTGTCTGGTTCCATTCACGCTGTCTAGTTCCATTCACACTGTCTAGTTCCCTTCACGCTGTCTAGTTCCCTTCACACTGTCTAGTTCCCTTCACACTGTCTAGTTCCCTTCACACTGGTTCCCTTCACGCTGTCTAGTTCCCTTAACACTGTCTAGTTCCCTTCACGCTGTCTAGTTCCCTTCACACTGTCTAGTTCCCTTCACACTGTCTAGTTCCCTTCACACTGGTTCCCTTCACGCTGTCTAGTTCCCTTCACGCTGTCTAGTTCCCTTCACGCTGTCTGGTTCCCTTCACGCTGTCTGGTTCCCTTCACGCTGTCTAGTTCCATTCACACTGTCTAGTTCCCTTCACACTGTCTGGTTCCCTTCACGCTGTCTAGTTCCCTTCACGCTGTATAGTTCCCTTAACACTGTCTAGTTCCCTTCACGCTGTCTAGTTCCCTTCACACTGTCTAGTTCCCTTCACACTGTCTAGTTCCCTTCACACTGGTTCCCTTCACGCTGTCTAGTTCCCTTCACGCTGTCTAGTTCCCTTCACACTGTCTAGTTCCCTTTACGCTGTCTAGTTCCATTCACACTGTCTGGTTCCCTTCACACTGTCTAGTTCCCTTCACGCTGTCTAGTTCCCTTCACACTGTCTAGTTCCCTTCACGCTGTCTAGTTCCATTCACACTGTCTAGTTCCCTTCACACTGTCTGGTTCCCTTCACACTGTCTAGTTCCCTTCACACTGTCTAGTTCCCTTCACACTGTCTAGTTCCCTTCACACTGTCTAGTTCCCTTAACACTGTCTAGTTCCCTTAACACTGTCTAGTTCCCTTCACGCTGTCTGTTTCCCTTCACACTGTCTAGTTCCCTTAACACTGTCTAGTTCCCTTAACACTGTCTAGTTCCCTTCACGCTGTCTGTTTCCCTTCATACTGGTTACCTTCACACTGGTTCCTTGTCTGACTCCTGTCAGTAGGCTTAAAGCTCTACCGTCCCATAGCTCAGGTGTAAGCCTTAACCACTAATTTTCCCTGAACCACGACCTGCTGATTGATTTACAACCAGGTATCCAGTTCCTGCTGGGTGAACAGAGGAGTACAATTAAGGACTCGACCCTAGTCAATCCTCCCCTGGCCGGGACTCGAACCCCAGACCAAATTGCTGGTAAAGCCAATATTTCATATTTGTTTTATTACTTCATTCCGTGTCTTTTATCCCCTTACCTTCCCAATTGACCTGCCTTGACCCCTCTTTCATAATTCCCCTTACATCCTCTCTCTCTCTCTCTCTCTCTCTCTCTCTCTCTCTCTCTCTCTCTCTCTCTCTCTCTCTCTCTCTCTCTCTCTCTCTCTCTCTCTCCCTCACTCTCTCACTCCTCCCTGCCTCCCCCTCTCACTCCTCCCTGCCTCCCCACCCCCCCGCTACAAGACAAAAATGCGGGTCACGAACCTGGACATTGACGAGGGTGGGCGCGTCCTCCACTGGAACAGAGCCGTTGAACCAGGTGACGGTGGCGGCCGGACGAGCTCCCTTCACCAGGCAGTTGAGGGTAACCTCCTCCCCCTCGTAGGTCGCTGCCTCGGCCCCCGTCACCGTCACGCTCACCGGTGGCACTGTAGGGACAGGTCACAGGTCAAGGGTGGCACTGTAGGGACAGGTCACAGGTCAAGGGTGGCACTGTAGGGGCAGGTTACAGGTCAAGGGTGGCACTGTAGGGGCAGGTCAAGGGTGGCACTGTAGGGGCAGGTCACAGGTCAAGGGTGGCACTGTAGGGACAGGTCACAGGTCAAGGGTGGCACTGTAGGCAGACAGGTCACAGGTCAAGGGTGGCACTGTAGGGGGCAGGTCACAGGTCAAGGGTGGCACTGTAGGGACAGGTCACAGGTCAAGGGTGGCACTGTAGGGGCAGGTCACAGGTCAAGGGTGGCACTGTAGGGGCAGGTCACAGGTCAAGGGTGGCACTGTAGGGACAGGTCACAGGTCAAGGGTGGCACTGTAGGGGCAGGTCACAGGTCAAGGGTGGCACTGTAGGGGCAGGTCACAGGTCAAGGGTGGCACTGTAGGGGGCAGGTCACAGGTCAAGGGTGGCACTGTAGGGGGCAGGTCACAGGTCAAGGGTGGCACTGTAGGGGCAGGTCACAGGTCAAGGGTGGCACTGTAGGGGGCAGGTCACAGGTCAAGGGTGGCACTGTAGGGGGCAGGTCACAGGTCAAGGGTGGCACTGTAGGGGGCAGGTCACAGGTCAAGGGTGGCACTGTAGGGGGCAGGTCACAGGTCAAGGGTGGCACTGTAGGGAGCAGGTTACAGGTCAAGGGTGGCACTGTAGGGGCAGGTCACAGGTCAAGGGTGGCACTGTAGAGGGCAGGTCACAGGTCAAGGTGGCACTGTAGAGGCAGATCACAGGTCAAGGGTGGCACTGTAGGGGCAGGTCACAGGTCAAGGTGGCACTGTAGGGGCAGGCCACAGGTCAAGGGTGGCACTGTAGGGGCAGGTCACAGGTCAAGGGTGCTGGGGGTCAGCGAGAGTCCAGCCAGTCAGTTCATCTTACCACAACACCCAACTCATCCTCTGACAAAGGATAACTCTAAAACTATACTCAATGTTCTGGCTAAAGTTTAAGCTCGTGTGTCGACCTTTAACCTTGCCTGTGCCATATATATGCTTGATGTATACATGTCCACCAGGCAGCTATACATGAAGGATACATAGCACAGCCACTGCCAACTCCTTCATATATTTATGTTTAGTGAACTAACTGCATGTTGGAAGTGACCTTTGCTCCACAATATAATTTTGCTCATCCGTGTATGAATATAATGTTTTAATGGAAGTATGTGATATTTAACTGTTGGGTTAATTATACTACAACATACGCGTTTAAAATAAGATAATTTTTTGTTTTTACTCGTGAGTAGAATTTTCATATATTTGTTTTTAATCTAAAAACAGTTCCTTGGAAGAATAATAATAATCAAGGAATTTTAAAGTGTCGTGTTTATTAATTTTGTTGGGCTTCAGGAGAGAGATGATGTACTCAAGGGACTTGTAAGCATCCTAAGATGCTTCAGGAGATGGTGAGCATCCTAAGATGCTTCAGGAGATGAGGAGCATCCCAAGATGCTTCAGGAGATGGTGAGCATCCTAAGATGCTTCAGGAGATGGTGAGCATCCTAAGATGCTTCAGGAGATGGGGAGCATCCCAAGATGCTTCAGGAGATAGTGAGCATCCCAAGATGCTTCAGGAGATAGTGAGCATCCCAAGATGCTTCAGGAGATAGTGAGCATCCTAAGATGCTTCAGGAGATAGTGAGCATCCCAAGATGCTTCAGGAGATAGTGAACATCCTAAGATGCTTCAGGAGATAGTGAGCATCCTAAGATGCTTCAGGAGATAGTGAACATCCTAAGATGAACGCTGGCGATGGTTGGCCAGGAAGACCTCGATAAACCGACCAGACGCCGGCGGGAGGCCACATAGGCCTAACCCACTGGCACTATGCCAGATAAGAAAGGTCGACTCTTGGTGGCCATTTACGCCATAGAAGACAATTATCTAAACAAATACGGTAATAAACATGTCCGCTATTGCCCGAAAAATTCCCAAGAGGCCTTTAGCTAATGACTCGCTATGGGGCTGTTGGACTATTACGTGAGTGGAAAAAACAATTTAATTATGGAAGAGCAATGAGTGGTCTGTGACTTACTATAACTATTTTACAGATCTAGAAATTTAAAAAAAATGGAAAGGGAGGGAGGGAATGGCAGAGGGAATTATTAAGGGAAAGCGCCAAGCCATTGCGACTATATAGCACTGGGAAGGGGCCAGGATAAGGATTTGGGATGGGACGGGGGGGGGGGGAAAGGTGTGGTGCCCAACCACTTGTGTGGACGGTCGGGGATTGAACGCCGACTTGCATGAAGCGAGACCGTCGCTCTACCGTCCAACTCCAAGTGGTTAACAAACAAAACGAAAATAATAATTCACAGCTACACATTTAAATTATGAAGATTATATATTATATATTTTGAAAGACTTGATACATTAAAATGTCACACACACACACACACACACTCGCACACACACACTCTCACACACACACACTCTCACACACACACACTCTCACACACACACACTCTCTCACACACACACTCTCTCACACACACACTCTCTCTCACACACACACACACACAACACACACACAACACACACACAACACACACACAACACACACAACACACACACACAACACACACACACACACACACACACACACACACACACACACACACACACACACACACACACACAACACACACACACACACAGATCAAGAGAAACAAGGGACACTTTACCATTGAGATCGACAGTGACGAAGGCCACGAAGGGGGAGGTCATGGCGGCGTTGTCCGCCTCGCAGGTGATGGTGGTGCCCAGGTCGGCCCTGGAGAGGGACACCCGTAGAGTGTTCCTGCCCACGCCCGCTCCGTCCTGCTCCAAGATGCCTGAGTATTCTCCTGAGACGCCGCCGCCGCCACGCAGAAAAAGGGAGAGAACTCATGTTAGTTACGAAGTCTTCGTCTTGGAGCCCAGGTCTGGTGGGACCTTTGCCATACTATGGCAAACCTTTGCCCTGATGGTCCTGTTCACCTAGCAGTAAATAAGTACCTGGGAGTTAGACAGCTGCTTCGGGCTGCTTCCTGGTGATGTGTGCGCACGCATGTGTGTAGGAATATGCAATAGGCATATCGGGAATAACAATTCACCATCTTGCAGAGATAACAGCCTCCTGCAACAGATAAGAGTACATTGCCCTGTACAATTTGGGTGGTCAAAACAAAGCTGCTAACGAGGCCAAGAGTGCCACTAACGAGGCCAAGAGTGCCACTAACGTAGTGCCGAGACGTACACAGGACAGGAAGGTAGACATTCTGACCAGACAATTCCCTGGAAACACAAACCGTAACTGTCCCTATTTTCAGCTTGTTACAACTTGTAATAAAGTTGTTGCATCTTGCCTTAACGTTTTTATGACGTATTAGAACGTTGTTACAACTTGCTATATTGGTTGTTATAACTGGTTAGGTGGTGTTAAAACTTGTTCGAACGTTGTACCAACGTCGTAGTTTCGTTGTGTTTGGCGGGTTCAAGCCGCTGATAATGAAGGCAATAAGGAGACGGCTGAATATGGTGACCGACAACTTTCTACGCTTGGCAAACATTTATTTACACGCCGTAAACACATCACAATAACGTGGCTGAAAGTAAACTAAAGCACGCTTGCATGACAGCAAAATGATCACCACGTTTCGACCCCTCTGTTCTGCCTTAACGTTCCAAGACGACGGATTCACCAAGCAGCTACGCAAGTACTGACAATCCTGAGCATCTTAAATCTCAATTTTAGCGGTTTGTTTACATTTAATCAAGAGTTTGCGAGCTTCGAAACTTCCCAATCAAATGTTGCTATTGCTATAAACAGCTTCCTGAACTTCGTAAGTGCTTGCGTAACTGCTTCGTGAATCTGGCCCCAGGATTGCCAGTCGGCGTAGTAGATATGCGTGATCAATGGGTTGTGTCAAGTTGTTGTTGGATGAGCTGTGGCTGGGTGAGATGGGTTTGGGAATATATAAATGCATCGCATGGCCCAATTGGCTATCTTTTATCCTTTACGGGCTACTCATGCCCATGCCACCTCTTGGGTCATCTTGAGATGATTTCGGGGCTTTTAGTGTCCCCGCGGCCCGGTCCTCGACCAGGCCTCCACCCCCAGGAAGCAGCCCGTGACAGCTGACTAACACCCAGGTACCTATTTTACTGCTAGGTAACAGGGGCATAGGGTGAAAGAAACTCTGCCCATTGATTCTCGCCGGCCCCTGGGATCGAACCCAGGACCACAGGATCACAAGTCCAGCGTGCTGTCCCCTCGGCCGACCGGCTCTGGGTGGCTTAATCTTAATCAGTCAATCAATCCAATTGGCGTTATGCAATCTACATAATTCTTGTATTCATATTACAGGTATTAGGATCTATTTCTTATGAATTCATGTTATTTTGTCAACTGAATCTATATTTATGGTGTTTTGAACACTTTATTGATTTACTATGCTTTAGTTCGATTCCTGTATAAAAGTGCCTTTCTTGTTCTAATTGCATTAGGCTTAGTACTAAAAAAGGCATCTGAAATTGGAAAACCATCCGAGGTTAATTTTGTATACAGCAAACTACATCAGTATCTAGTTCTTGGTGTAATATTTCAAACGAGTGTTTATGAAATTGTAGACAAATGACAAATGTGTTTTGCTATGAAATCTTTATACATCTTAAATCCTACAATACATGTTTTTATTGTGTATAATCAGGATGCGGTACTGATTTGATCTAAAAATTTAACCGAGACTTAATTAACTGCTGTAATAACGGGGCTTGTTCTTAGACGTATCCAGTTGCTTATTTGCTCAGAGTGCCGGGGGGGGGGGGCGTCTTGACCCCCTCCCTTAACAACTGTGGAGGTAACTGGCCGGGGGGGGGGGGGGCGTCTTGACCCCCTCCCTTAACAACTGTGGAGGTAACTGGCCGGGGGGGGGGGGGCGTCTTGACCCCCTCCCTTAACAACTGTGGAGGTAACTGGCCGGGGGGGGGGCGTCTTGACCCCCTCCCTTAACAACTGTGGAGGTAACTGGCCGGGGGGGGGGGGCGTCTTGACCCCCTCCCTTAACAACTGTGGAGGTAACTGGCCGGGGGGGGCGTCTTGACCCCCTCCCTTAACAACTGTGGAGGTAACTGGCCGGGGGGGGGGGGCGTCTTGACCCCCTCCCTTAACAACTGTGGAGGTAACTGGCCTTAGTCTCTAATGTTCAGCGGGGACCCTCCCCCCCCCCACCCATGTTTCCTGACCAAGTTACTTCATCTGCAAATTTTACTTTAAAATAAAACGGGGACTTGTGAGAGTTTGAGAAAAAGCAAATCAAAACAGCTTTTGTTTTCTAAACACTTACGTTACAATCGCAACCTATTTGCCTGCCCAGAAGTTTACATACCTAGTGAACCCTCCTTACCTATCTTGAAGTTATCTTGAGATGATTTCGGGGCTTAGCGTTCCCGCGGCCCGGTCCTCATCCAGGCTCCTTTTTGTTACACATCCCCCAGGAAGCAGCCCGTAGCAGCTGTCTAACTCCCAGGTACATATTTACTGCCAGATGAATAGGCGCATCAGGGTGAAAAAAACTCTGCCCATTTGTTTCCGCCTCCGCCAGGGATCGAACCCGGAACCCTAGGACTACGAATCCCGAGCACTGTCCACTCAGCCGTCAGGCATCGTGGCCAATACTAACTGGGCCGAGAATGCGCCAATATTACGCTGCTTTTGACTGTACTTAAACGCTGGAAATATAAGGCAGTCTTCGATAGCGTAAACAATTCAGTACATTATGAGATTAGGTTGTTTTGAGTCTAGGGTGATCCGAGGATGGAGCTAAGGTATATCTAGAATCTAAGGAATATATAGAGCAGCAGCAGCTCCACATGTAGGGGATTTCCTATTAGCAATCAGTTAGCAATCTAGGGTGGAACCAGTTGATCTCACCTGGGAGGGTCTGGCTACCGTTCCACCAAGACACCCTGGCCACGGGCTTGCCCCCGCCAGACTCGCAGACGAGGGTGAGGGAGACGCCCTCGTCGAAGGGGCCCACCACCGTGGCGTTCTCGATGGGCGACCCGTCTTCGAAGGTCATCTGAAGGTACGACGGCAGTGCTGTAGGGAGACGGAAGTGTTCATTAGTACAGTTGTGTGGGGGGAGTGGACCTATTATGTCATATACAGGTCTCCAAGGGGTAAACTCCTTATGAGCCTATTCTCTCCCTACTGGCCAGCCACTTGGGCCGGATGGTACAGCGACGGCCTAGCTACTTTGCAGGTTCGGGGTTCGATTGCTGATTAGTCCGAGAGGGGGATAGACACCGTTCTTTAACCTTGCCTCCCGCCTATCCCTGCCTCCCCCCTCATCCACTTCCCCACGGGCCCACCCGTCCACTTCACCACGCCCCCACCCGTCCACTTCCCCATACCCCACCCGTCCACTTCACCACGCCCCCACCCGTCCACTTCACCACGCCCCCACCCGTCCACTTCACCACGCCCCCACCCGTCCACTTCACCACGCCCCCACCCGTCCACTTCCCCACGCCCCCACCCGTCCACTTCACCACGCCCCCACCCGTCCACTTCCCCATACCCCACCCGTCCACTTCCCCACGCCCCCACCCGTCCACTTCCCCACACCCCCACCCGTCCACTTCCCACACGCCCCACCCGTCCACTTCACCACGCCCCCACCCGTCCACTTCACCACGCCCCCACCCGTCCACTTCACCACGCCCCCACCCGTCCACTTCACCACGCCCCCACCCGTCCACTTCCCCACGCCCCCACCCGTCCACTTCCCCACGCCCCCACCCGTCCACTTCACCACGCCCCCACCCGTCCACTTCACCACGCCCCCACCCGTCCACTTCACCACGCCCCCACCCGTCCACTTCACCACGCCCCCACCCGTCCACTTCACCACGCCCCCACCCGTCCTCTTCACCACGCCCCCACCCGACCACTTCACCACGCCCCCACCCGTCCACTTCACCACGCCCCCACCCGTCCACTTCACCAAGCCCCCACCCGTCCACTTCACCACGCCCCACCCGTCCACTTCCCCACGCCCCACCCGTCCACTTCCCCCCCCCCACCCGTCCACTCCCCCCCCCACCCGTCCACTCCCCCACACCCCCACCCGTCCACTTCCCCACGCCTCCACTCGTCCACTCCCCCACACCCCCACCCGTCCACTTCCCCACACCCCCACCCGTCCACTCCCTCCCCCCCCCCACCCGTCCACTTCTGCTACAGACGCTTGAGCTACACAATTCGTCATAGAGACCATCATTGAACTATAATGGAACATACTTCAACACCCAAAGTTAGATGGATGACGTCTGGCAGGCAGTTTCGTGGGGGGGGGGGGCGTAGGAGGCTGTAGGGAGGCGTAGAAGGATGTAGGGAGGATGTAGGGGAGATAGGGAGGGTATGGGGAGGAGGGCTAAGTAACCATGGGGAAGGGGGGAGGGGGGTGGAGAGCACACTGAAATATAAATATATGGTTCATTTTGTGACTATCTGGTAATGGGTTGATCAATTGGGTGCCTTTTATTACTAAAATACCTTTTGTATGCACGCGCGTGCGTGCGTGTAGTCACCTAGTTGTGCTTGTGGGGTCGTGCATCAGCTCTTAAGCCCCGCCTTCCGACCATCATTGATTTAGTGCTGTGAAATAATGTTGGTCGACATCTCTTTGGCTCGTCTGTGTTTGCAATTATGTCCTCTCTTTCTGTTGTTCCTAAATTTGATCATTGTTTCTATATCTACTTGTGGAATCCCCCTTGGTATCTCGTACGTCGTTATCATGTCTGCCAAATTCCTTCTTTCCACAAGATCTCTTTCAGCTTAGCCCCCCCCCCTGATAAGAACGAGTTTTGTTGCATATTTTTGGATCTTTTGTAGTTTAGTTTCTTGTTTCAAGGAGAGGGGGGGGGGATTATTTTGCACCCAGTCATGCCTCCTGGTCTCATCTGGTGTTATTTCCATGTGCAGATTTTGAATTTATCCAAATGATTTATGAATTATCCAAATGTAAACTATTATATCTCTCTCCTGCCTGTGTTGTAGCGAATACTGATTTAAAACAATTCAGCGGTGCCAATAATTTAGATGTTTTATTGAGTGGATTCTCGAAGTAAGAGATATCTCAGCAACAAGTCCACTACGGGCTCACCATAGGCCGTGCTACTTGGAACTTTTGTTCCAGGGGATAATGATGGTATCTGGGCTGTGCCTTTAAATGATGTTTAGCACTTGTGTTTGTGTTCCTTTGTTGTTCATTATGAATATAAAATTTTCAGCACTCTGAGCGCTCACTCTCACAGGAAGGTAATACTCATCTTCCTGTGGGTGTACTCCCATGGTGGGGGTGTTATGTCCCTGTGGGTGTACTCCCATGGTGGGGGTGTTATGTCCCTGTGGGTGTACTCCCATGGTGGGGGTGTTATGTCCCTGTGGGTGTACTCCCATGGTGGGGGTGTTATGTCCCTGTGGGTGTACTCCCATGGTGGGGGTGTTATGTCCCTGTGGGTGTACTCCCATGGTGGGGGTGTTATGTCCCTGTGGCTGTACTCCCATGGTGGGGGTGTTATGTCCCTGTGGGTGTACTCCCATGGTGGGGGTGTTATGTCCCTGTGGGTGTACTCCCATGGTGGGGGTGTTATGTCCCTGTGGGTGTACTCCCATGGTGGGGGTGTTATGTCCCTGTGGGTGTACTCCCATGGTGGGGGTGTTATGTCCCTGTGGGTGTACTCCCATGGTGGGGGTGTTATGTCCCTGTGGGTGTACTCCAATGGTGGGGGTGTTATGTCCCTGTGGGTGTACTCCCATGGTGGGGGTGTTATGTCCCTGTGGGTGTACTCCCATGGTGGGGGTGTTATGTCCCTGTGGGTGTACTCCCATGGTGGGGGTGTTATGTCCCTGTGGGTGTACTCCCATGGTGGGGGTGTTATGTCCCTGTGGGTGTACTCCCATGGTGGGGGTGTTATGTCCCTGTGGGTGTACTCCCATGGTGGGGGTGTTATGTCCCTGTGGGTGTACTCCCATGGTGGGGGTGTTATGTCTCTGTGGGTGTACTCCCATGGTGGGGGTGTTATGTCCCTGTAGGTGTACTCCCATGGTGGGGGTGTTATGTCCCTGTGGGTGTACTCCCATGGTGGGGGTGTTATCTCCCTGTGGGTGTACTCCCATGGTGGGGGTGTTATGTCCCTGTGGGTGTACTCCCATGGTGGGGGTGTTATGTCCCTGTGGGTGTACTCCCATGGTGGGGGTGTTATGTCCCTGTGGGTGTACTCCCATGGTGGGGGTGTTATGTCCCTGTGGGTGTACTCCCATGGTGGGGGTGTTATGTCTCTGTGGGTGTACTCCCATGGTGGGGGTGTTATGTCCCTGTAGGTGTACTCCCATGGTGGGGGTGTTATGTCCCTGTGGGTGTACTCCCATGGTGGGGGTGTTATCTCCCTGTGGGTGTACTCCCATGGTGGGGGTGTTATGTCCCTGTGGGTGTACTCCCATGGTGGGGGTGTTATGTCCCTGTGGGTGTACTCCCATGGTGGGGGTGTTATGTCCCTGTGGGTGTACTCCCATGGTGGGGGTGTTATGTCCCTGTGGGTGTACTCCCATGGTGGGGGTGTTATGTCCCTGTGGGTGTACTCCCATGGTGGGGGTGTTATGTCCCTGTGGCTGTACTCCCATGGTGGGGGTGTTATCTCCCTGTGGGTGTACTCCCATGGTGGGGGTGTTATGTCCCTGTGGGTGTACTCCCATGGTGGGGGTGTTATGTCTCTGTGGGTGTACTCCCATGGTGGGGGTGTTATGTCTCTGTAGGTGTACTCCCATGGTGGGGGTGTTATCTCCCTGTGGGTGTACTCCCATGGTGGGGGTGTTATGTCCCTGTGGGTGTACTCCCATGGTGGGGGTGTTGAGTGTAGGTAATAATAATTAATGAATTAATGTAGTTAATCTTCTGTATAAATATAAATGGAAATGTTCGTTTGTTCAAAATCGCTAATCTCCGAAAGTTCTTCACCGATTGCTTTGAAATTTTGACACAACGTTGCATTCGAATAGGCGCGTCTTTTTATATATCTACTATATACACACCTCACCTGTGACAGGAAAAAACATGCGTTTTTTTTTTGTTGGATGTAAGGGCAACATACACTGTAATCTCCGAAAGTTCTTCATCAATTGCTTTGAAATTTTGACACAACGTTGCATTAGATTAGGCGCATCTTTTTCTATACCTACTATATACATGCCACCCCTGTGACAGGTAAAAACATGAGTTTTTGAAAAACAGCGCCATCTGTTGCACATAATGGCAACACGCACGCTATGCTAAATATGTCACGAATTCCATTTCAATGTTTCCGATTGCATTGATAAATTTTATTTTCATAGATCTCTATTTATTTTATTTTTTAATGAATTATTTTGTGTGACATTGCATTGGAATTGAGCTGTGTTGTTTACCAGACTGTTCATTTCGTGAGAATAGTTTATTTTTATATTTTTCATATGTTCATTTAATTTTTTAACTGTTTTTCTTATATTTCAGTGATGGGAACATCAGATCACTTGATGTTCCCATTTTTCTGATGGGAACATCAGACCATTTGGGAAGGCATCGGACGAGGGAGTGGGGAATGGTGGGGATGACGAGGGGACAAGGGAGGGGGTTTAATGGTTGGGAAGGACGAGAGGACGGGGGAGTTTGGGATGGTGGGGACGAGGGGGATGTGGGAATAGAGAATGGTGGGAAGGACAGGGGGACAGGGGAGTTGGGCATGCTGGGAAGGAAGAGAGGATGTAGGAGTGGGGAATGGTTGGGGAGGACAGGGGGACAGGGAAGGTTACCGTGGCTCAGCAACGCACATGCATTGCTGAGCCACAGCAACGCGTGGCCGGGTACTGCTAGTAATAACGTAAGTGTAGTTACAGGATGAGAGCTACGCTCGTGGTGTCCCGTCTTCCCAGCACTCTTTGTCATATATACCGCTTTGAGTGTGTGTGTGTGTGTGTGTGTGTGTGTGTGTGTGTGTGTGTGTGTGTGCTGTAGAGAAGATAGAATCGAATTCCCCCCCACCCCCCCTTCCAATTCCCATTTACAACACAAGTGATAAGGAACACAACCCTCTACCGTACGTACCATAGGTTGTGAGGTTGACGAACTGCACGACAGAGCACGCCTCACGTACGGCCAGGTACGTGATCTCACACTTGTATAATCCTTCGTCCTCCGTCCGTAGGGGGAAGATCTCCAGGCTGCTGTCCGTGCCGTTGGCCGCGTAGTGGAAGTCCGTTCTGGAGGGTAGAGGAGTTGTTGATACTTGTTGTGATTTACTGACAAACTAATATTTTGTTAATTATCAGGGAAAATGTCATTTAAAACAACGTGCCCAAAACAATGAAGTGTCGTTTTTAACACCTTTAGAAAATCCAAAAATGTTTGGTGGGTAGCAGGTTAAATATTAATATACAGTCCATGGCATATCAGGGGAAAGCCATTGCGACTATATATAGTACTGGGAAGGGGTCAGGATAAGGATTTGGAATGGAACGGAGGGAAGGGAATGGTGCCCAACCACTTGTAGACAGTCGGGGATTGAACGCCGACCTGCATGAAGCGAGACCGTCACTCTACCGTCCAGTCGAAGTGGCAGGAGTGACATACTAAGTTGCTGAGTATTTGTGAGAAGTTAATTCACATATTGTGAGAATGCTGGTCAGCACTAGGAGGAAGTGATGTGGTGGAGCAGACGCCATACACAGTTTCAAATGTAGCTATAACAGACCGCCAATGGTGATTGATTGATTGATAAAGATTAAGCCATCCAAAAGGTGGCACGGGCATGAATAGCCCGTAAGTGGCGGCCCTTTTGAGCCATTACCAGTATCAATAGATGATACTGGAGATCTGTGGAGGTGCGACTGCACCCTGCGTGACGGGAGATGTCTCCCGTAAGAAGGGAACCGCCAATGGGCTCAAGAACCTATACACCAGTTGATTTAAGAGTTCAGAGGCGGGACCAAAGAGCCGAAGCTCTTTACTCTTCTAACACACAATTAGGTAAGTATACACAGCTCCTGTGAGGGATAAGTCTCCTATCCTTTGACACCAGCTGTTTCTATCCGTTGTCTTGTTCATCGTAGTGTTCAACAGTGATAATGTTCCTTCAAATGTCGCAACGTGGTGTCCAACGGGGACCCAAAACATGACCTTCAACGATGACAAATGCCAATTCAATATGAAAAATACTTTAAAAGTTGTAGAGGATACGATCAGTATTTAGAACACTTCCTGGGAGGGAGGAACTGAACCTCAAGCCTGCCAAACACTACAAACGTTGTTGTGTTAATTGGAACGTTCGAACAAGTTGTAATGCCTTCTAACTAGTTGTAACAACTATCTAACACGTCATAAAAGCTTTATAACAACTTTGTAACACCTTGTAACAAGATAACACTAGTGACCGCTACGTTGTGTGTGCAGGGCTAGGAATAATGACCTCTGGTGACCTAGGAATGGTGACCTTATCTTGAGGTATCTGAAGATGATTTCGGGGCCTAGCGTTCCCACGGCCCGGTCCTCGACCAGGCCTCATTTTTGTTACACACCCTCAGGAAGCAGCCCGTAGCAGCTGTCTAACTCCCAGCTACCTATATACTGCTAGGTAACAGGGATATCAGGTGAAAGAAACTTTTTGCCCATTTGTCTCCGCCTCCACCGGGGCTCGAAGCCGGAACCTCAGGACTTCGAATCCGAAACGCTGTCTACTCAGCTGTCAGGCGCCCTTATGCTTCAACCTCTCCAATAGCACGCCGTATTTTGACGGTATAATCCCCCCAACGCACAAGATAAGGGATACTATGGAAAATAGCAGCTAAAAAAAAAACTAAAACTTTCTAAGCTTGGGTCGATGAGGTTTGGTGGGTGGAGTGGGTTTGCACGTTTTAGTACCCCGTTTTATGCCCGTTGGGACACAGAGGCCGGGCTGAATGTTTAACAAGCATTAAACGAGGGGATGCTCAGCCAATGGTAACTCTCCAAATGACACCACCAGCATGGGTTCCTGGATGGAAAATCTTGCCTCACAGGCTTAATAGAATTCTATGTCCCGGCGACAAATATCAGGCAAGAAAGAGAAGACTGGGAAGACTGCAAATTTTTGGAATACCAGAAAGTCTTTGACAGAGTCCCCCACAAGAGACTAGTGCACAAGCTGGAGATGCAGGCAGGAGTGAAAGGGGAAGGTACTCCAGTGGGAAAGGGAGTACCTAAGGAACAGAAGATAGCGAGTCACTGTGAGGGGCGAGGTCTCAGAGTGGCGAGACGTCACCAGTGGAGTCACGCAGGGGTCAGTCCTTGGACCTATCCTGTTTCTGATATATCTAAATGATCTCCTCGAGAGAATACACTCGTTCCTCTCAATGTTTGCTGATAATGCAGAAATTATGAGGATTAAGACAGAGGAAGATAGCAAGAGGCTACAATATGACCTGGATACATTAAAGGAATGGTCCAACAAGTGGCTACTGAAGTTCAACCCAAGTAAATGTAAAGTAATGAAACTACGTGGAGGGAGCAGGATGCCAGACAGAAGGTACCAAATGGGAGACGAAGTCCTCATATTTTACAGTCCAGAAAAAGTTAAGTTAAAACCAAACTTCAATATTCTTAGGCCTAGTATAGCACACATATGTACTATATTAGTCCTACGCTAGCATGTATTAGGCCTGAGATTGTTACCAGAGATTTAGGTCTTATTTATGTTGCGGTTAGAACAAAAGTTATCGGATAGTCCAAATTCAATAATACAAGTCGACTTCCTGCCGGACCATCACTATATACTGGGTCTTTCCACCACATAGTTACTGAAAGAATTTTCATTTTAGGAGGATGGGCTGAAAAATGCATACCCCTTTGGACACCGTGTCAAACATGCCCCCTGGTGCCCCTCGAGTTATAGGTATATAACTATAGGTATATATACCCCCCTGGCACACCCAGGGGTATACACGTCTTACAGAGTTAGAGACTCTACGTTAGAGACGTAAAGATTCATGTTGTAAGTGAACAATAATTATATTAACCTGACATATTAAATGAAAAAAACCACCCCTGGCTTTTATTAAATATTACCCACTTTTATACAATATATCAAACAAATGAACAATAAATTGCTTTAATTAGTATTCTAATCAAGAACAAATGGCAGTATATATAATAATTTTTTATTTTGTAAATATACGGCTGACCTTTCTGAAAGGTCAACAACTGACTTTTTTTAGCGGATTTTCTCAACTATTTTATTCTGGTCAGCAGAAGGGAAGGGGAAAGCGCCAAGCCATTGGCTTGGCACTTGGAAGGGGTCTGGATAACGATTTGGAATGGGTCGGGGGGGAAGGAATGATGCCCAACCACTTATGGACAGTCGGGGATTGAACACCGACCTGCATGAAGCAAGACCGTGGAAAGCTGATGTACTGACCTGTCTAGTAGTGGCCCTTCGGCCCGCTTGACGTTGGCCATGTCGGAGAAGATGAAGACTCTGTCGTTGCCTTTGTACCACTTGATGCTGTGGAAGTCCCCGCAGGAGGCCTTGTCCACCTCACACGGCAAGCGGACCTCCTCCCCCGCCAGGCCCTCAACCTCATACCGTCTCACCAAAGCTGTGGAGACAGAAACAACGTCATTAGTGACAGACACACCGTTAGTCCCCTCACTCAGGCACAGCTTAGCGTATTGAACCACAGGGAAATACATTCTGAATAGTATGCAAAGGAAACGAAATTATAAGGAGAAAGTGGTAGATTAGTTCGACTATATAGCACTTGCAAGGGCACAGGATCACTTCCAGCTGCTGGAACTTCCAGTTGCTGGAAGTAATTGTCCCCAACGTCTTGGATCATCGGGGATGGAGCGCCGACCTGCAGGAGGCATGACCGTCGCAGTCTTACAAGTAAAGGGAAAGTGAGAAGTCACACTACCCTGTAGACGGTGATGTGGTCACAAGACACTAATTTATGGTCAGCTGCAGTTAGTGTAGAAATTTCAGGCTCCTTTTACTGTAGGAAATATACAAACGAAATCAGGCAAAGTCTGTATAGCTCTGTATTTCATCGTAGATGTATATTATTATAGTTGACTTGGGAGAATAGTATTAAATCTGACTTTTTTCCTTTTCATAGATTAGGCATTTTCAAACATTTTTGATGGAAGGGAAGGGGAAAGAGCCAAGCCATTACGACTATATAGCACTTGGAAGAGGTCAGGATAAGGATTTGAGATGGGACGGAGGGAAGGAATGGTGCTCAACCACTTGGACGGTCGGGGATTGAACGCCGACCTGCATGAAGCGAGACCGTCGCTCTACCGTCTACCCCAAGTGGTTGGGCAAGTTGGGCAAAGAGATTACAGGCAAGTGATGGTTTTACTTCACTCCACTTGTGGCTGGAGTGAACAGGTGTGAAGTTGTGGCTTCTCGCACAGACTGCGAGAAGCAGCGTCCAACAACCTGGTTGACCAGTCCACTAAATAAAAATACCTAGTCAGAGGCCGGAGGGAAGGGAAAAGAACAATGAACCTCGGAACTCCCTCAAGGTAACTCCCTCAAGGTAACTCCCTCAAGGTAACTATCTCAAGGTAACTCCATCAAGGTAACTCCCTCAAGGTAACTACCTCAAGGTAACTCCCTCAAGGTAACTATCTCAAGGTAACTCCCTCAAGGTAACTCCCTCAAGGTAACTACCTCAAGGTAACTACCTCAAGGTAACTCCCTCAAGGTAACTACTTCAAGGTAACTCCCTCAAGGTAACTACTTCAAGGTAACTCCCTCAAGGTAACTCCCTCAAGGTAACTCCCTCAAGGTAACTATCTCAAGGTAACTCCCTCAAGGTAACTACCTCAAGGTAACTCCCTCAAGGTAACTACCTCAAGGTAACTACCTCAAGGTAACTCCCTCAAGGTAACTACTTCAAGGTAACTCCCTCAAGGTAACTACCTCAAGGTAACTCCCTCAAGGTAACTCCCTCAAGGTAACTACCTCAAGGTAACTACCTCAAGGTAACTCCCTCAAGGTAACTACCTCAAGGTAACTCCCTCAAGGTAACTCCCTCAAGGTAACTCCCTCAAGGTAACTACCTCAAGGTAACTCCCTCAAGGTAACTCCCTCGAGGTAACTACCTCAAGGTAACTCCCTCAAGGTAACTACCTCAAGGTAACTACTTCAAGGTAACTCCCTCAAGGTAACTCCCTCAAGGTAACTCCCTCAAGATAACTCCCTCAAGGTAACTACCTCAAGGTAACTACCTCAAGGTAACTCCCTCAAGGTAACTATCTCAAGGTAACTCCCTCAAGGTAACTCCCTCAAGGTAACTACTTCAAGGTAACTCCCTCAAGGTAACTCCCTCAAGGTAACTCCCTCAAGATAACTCCCTCAAGGTAACTCCCTCAAGGTAACTACCTCAAGGTAACTACCTCAAGGTAACTACCTCAAGGTAACTACCTCAAGGTAACTACTTCAAGGTAACTCCCTCAAGGTAACTCCCTCAAGGTAACTCCCTCAAGGTAACTCCCTCAAGGTAACTACCTCAAGGTAACTACCTCAAGGTAACTCCCTCAAGGTAACTACTTCAAGGTAACTCCCTCAAGGTAACTACTTCAAGGTAACTCCCTCAAGGTAACTCCCTCAAGGTAACTCCCTCAAGGTAACTATCTCAAGGTAACTCCCTCAAGGTAACTACCTCAAGGTAACTCCCTCAAGGTAACTACCTCAAGGTAACTACCTCAAGGTAACTCCCTCAAGGTAACTACTTCAAGGTAACTCCCTCAAGGTAACTACCTCAAGGTAACTCCCTCAAGGTAACTACCTCAAGGTAACTCCCTCAAGGTAACTACCTCAAGGTAACTACCTCAAGGTAACTACCTCAAGGTAACTACTTCAAGGTAACTCCCTCAAGGTAACTACCTCAAGGTAACTCCCTCAAGGTAACTACCTCAAGGTAACTCCCTCAAGGTAACTACCTCAAGGTAACTCCCTCAAGGTAACTCCCTCAAGGTAACTCCCTCAAGGTAACTACCTCAAGGTAACTACCTCAAGGTAACTACTTCAAGGTAACTCCCTCAAGGTAACTCCCTCAAGGTAACTCCCTCAAGATAACTCCCTCAAGGTAACTACCTCAAGGTAACTACCTCAAGGTAACTCCCTCAAGGTAACTACTTCAAGGTAACTCCCTCAAGGTAACTCCCTCAAGGTAACTCCCTCAAGATAACTCCCTCAAGGTAACTACTTCAAGGTAACTCCCTCAAGGTAACTCCCTCAAGGTAACTCCCTCAAGGTAACTACCTCAAGGTAACTACCTCAAGGTAACTCCCTCAAGGTAACTCCCTCAAGGTAACTCCCTCAAGGTAACTCCCTCAAGGTAACTCCCTCAAGATAACTCCCTCAAGATAACTCCCTCAAGATAACTCCCTCAAGGTAACTACCTCAAGGTAACTCCCTCAAGGTAACTCCCTCAAGGTAAACACAGATATTAACATCAATTTCTCCCATTACAATTAAGTATTGCAGGAAATTTCAACTCGCAATAATAAAACTGCCAAATTGATATTATTAAAACATTTGATAACTAATCTGCATAAAATATATTTAATTAAGCTATAATTGAGTATAAATATTTATTGTTTATGACAAAAGTATAGTTGTGTATAGAGAATTTTTGCTAAAGTTACGATTCTTAGCGAGATATTTCGTAAGTATCATACTACCAGTGCCAGGCACCCCCAGTGCCAGGCACGACCAGTGCCAGGCACCCCTCAGTGCCAGGCACCCCTCAGTGCCAGGCACGACCAGTGTGGTTGATGTAACCAGGACAGCTCCCTGACCTATCAAACATGGGTGACTCGATCACACCATAATTGGGCTGTTAGACTATCCCCAGTAACCCACATTTTAGCCTCGTTTAATGAGGTATCTAAGACTTAGTAAGAGTTGTGACCGGTTCTTCTAGATAGTGCTAGAAAGGGAGGATTGAGACGAATAGAGCCAGAATGAGATGAATAGAGAGATAGGAATCAAGTGAGACGGGGAAAGAGACAGGGATGAAGGAGACTGATAGACAGGAATCGATAGAAAGAATTAACAGATAAGAAAGATTTGTGACTTACAATGTGACTGAGTCTCGCGTGTATTGAGTTAATCATGTGTCAATACGTAATATTCTTATCACGCATCGCGTGATGAGAATAGGGAAGAATTGTGTGATGAGAGAGAATTCATCTCCCAGGAGAGGAGAGAGATCTGTGACCCATCAGCCTCTTGAGTAGCGGTTTGATGACTTCTCACCACAACAAAAAAGACTTTTGGCACGTAGTAAAAAGTCATAAAAAAAGAGGCAACTATAACAAAGCCAGCAACTGTAAATCCCCCTCTCCAGCTGTCCTCACAACCCACACACAACAAACAATTGTTCCTAAC
>NC_091169.1:43746845-43799345 GCF_040958095.1 Procambarus clarkii | reverse complement strand
CCTCACCCTTCCCTGCCCCCCCTCACCAGCTTCCCTGCCCCCCTCACCACCTTCCCTGCCCCCCTCACAACCTTCCCTGCCCCCCCCCCTCACCACCTTCCATGGCCCCCTCACAACCTTCCCTGCCCCCCCCCCTTCACCACCTTCCCTGCCCCCCTCACAACTTTCCCTGCCCCCCCTCACCACCTTCCCTGCCCCCCCCTCACCACCTTCCCTGCCCCCCCTCACCACCTTCCCTGCCCCCCTCACCTCCTTCCCTGCCTCCCTCACCACCTTCCCTGCCTCCCTCACCACCTTCCCTGCCCCCCTCACCACCTTCTCTGCCCCCCTCACCACCTTCCGTGCCCCCTCACCTCCTTCCCTGCCCCCCCCTCACCACCTTCCCTGCCCCCCCCCACCACCTTCCCTGCCCCCCCCTCACCACCTTCCCTGCCCCCCCCTCACCACCTTCCCTGCCCCCCTCACCTCCTTCCCTGCCTCCCTCACCACCTTCCCTGCCTCCCTCACCACCTTCCCTGCCCCCCTCACCACCTTCCGTGCCCCCTCACCTCCTTCCCTGCCCCCCTCACCACCTTCCCTGCCCCCTCCTCACCACCTTCCCTGCCCCCCTCACCACCTTCCCTGCCCCCCCCTCACCACCTTCCCTGCCCCCCCCTCACCACCTTCCCTGCCCCCCCCTCACCACCTTCCCTGCCCCCCCCTCACCACCTTCCCTGCCCCCCCCTCACCACCTTCCCTGCCCCCCTCACCTCCTTCCCTGCCCCCCTCACCCTTCCCTGCCCCCCCTCACCACCTTCCCTGCCCCCCCTCACCACCTTCCCTGCCCCCCCCTCACCACCTTCCCTGCCCCCCCCCCTCACCACCTTCCCTCCCCTCCCTCACCACCTTCCCTGCCCCCCTCACCACCTTCCCTGCCCCCCTCACCACCTTCCCTGCCCCCCCTCACCACCTTCCCTGCCCCCCCTCACCACCTTCCCTGCCCCCCCCCCTCACCACCTTCCCTGCCCCCCCCCTCACCACCTTCCCTGCCCCCCCCCCTCACCACCTTCCCTGCCCCCCCCTCACCACCTTCCCTGCCCCCCTCACCACCTTCACCCCCCCTCACCCCCCTCCTCATCACCTACCCAAAGCCTCCCTCGCCCCGGTCTTAAGTGATGGACGCGGCGGTCATTTAGGTGGTGATGAGGTGGGAGGCAATGAGAAAATAATGCAGATAGTGAGGGGAGTGGATGACAAATGAGGAGAGTGATGGGAGCCGCTGAGGGAGCCGGCCAACCCCCGGTCACTACTGAGGCCGGATATAATGAAGAAAAATGGCATCCGGCCTCACTCTGAGGCTGTGAGGTGCCGCACCTCACAAGGGGGGGGGGGGTGATGGCAGGGAAGGAGAGAAGGAGGGAGTCAGGTGAGGGAGGGTAGGGAAGGTGGGATGAACTAGGTATGGAAAGGGAGAGAAAAGAAGATTGATAGAAAGGGAGGCAGCAAGCAGGACGGAGGGAAGGGAAGGGAAGGGAAGGGAAGGGAAGGGAAGGGAAGGGAAGGGAAGGGAAGGGAAGGGAAGGAGTTGGGATAGAAGGGTGGAGTGTATTAGTGGTCATGGTTATGGAGTGTGGGTGAATGGGTGTGCACACCTATTAGTATTTACCTATCAGTGACTACAAGGGAGCGAGTTCTAGCTCTACAAGCCCGCCTGCCAGCCTGGTTGTACCCGTGGTGTTATATTTTAACTGTTCCAACCTTCGACTTCTTTATCGAAACTGGTCTTACTGTTGTGGGTGGAGGTGGCTTCCATAACTACTTCTTATAGTGCATTATACTTGTTCACCTTCACCACCTTCCCTACCCTTCACCACCTTCCCTACCCTTCGCCACCTTCCCTACCCTTCACCACCTTCCCTACCCTTCACCACCTTCCCTACCCTTCGCCACCTTCCCTACCCTTCGCCACCTTCCCTACCCTTCGCCACCTTCCCTACCCTTCGCCACCTTCCCTACCCTTCGCCACCTTCCCTACCCTTCGCCACCTTCCCTACCCTTCACCACCTTCCCTACCCTTCGCCACCTTCCCTACCCTTCGCCACCTTCCCTACCCTTCGCCACCTTCCCTACCCTTCGCCACCTTCCCTACCCTTCACCACCTTCCCTACCCTTCACCACCTTCCCTACCCTTCACCACCTTCCCTACCCTTCACCACCTTCCCTACCCTTCACCACCTTCCCTACCCTTCGCCACCTTCCCTACCCTTCGCCACCTTCCCTACCCTTCGCCACCTTCCCTACCCTTCGCCACCTTCCCTACCCTTCACCACCTTCCCTACCCTTCACCACCTTCCCTACCCTTCACCACCTTCCCTACCCTTCACCACCTTCCCTACCCTTCACCACCTTCCCTACCCTTCACCACCTTCCCTACCCTTCACCACCTTCCCTACCCTTCGCCACCTTCCCTACCCTTCGCCACCTTCCCTACCCTTCGCCACCTTCCCTACCCTTCACCACCTTCCCTACCCTTCGCCACCTTCCCTACCCTTCGCCACCTTCCCTACCCTTCACCACCTTCCCTACCCTTCACCACCTTCCCTACCCTTCACCACCTTCCCTACCATTCGCCACCTTCCCTACCATTCGCCACCTTCCCTACCCTTCGCCACCTTCCCTACCCTTCGCCACCTTCCCTACCCTTCGCCACCTTCCCTACCCTTCGCCACCTTCCCTACCCTTCGCCACCTTCCCTACCCTTCGCCACCTTCCCTACCCTTCGCCACCTTCCCTACCCTTCGCCACCTTCCCTACCCTTCGCCACCTTCCCTACCCTTCGCCACCTTCCCTACCCTTCACCACCTTCCCTACCCTTCACCACCTTCCTACTCCGACTTGCACATAGTACAAATATATTTCTTACATCTCTTTGACTCTTCTGCGTCTCCAGCTTCCACACGTCTCCTCTCGTTCTGGTTTCTTTCACTTTAAAAATGCTGTCCTTGTCCACTTTGGCTATTCCGCTCAGTACCTCGCATGTTGAGATCATATCCCCTCCGTTGGTAACGTAATCCAAAAAGTGGAACATACAGTTACGAGGGAATAAGTGTGATGGGGAGTGGATTGTGCTTGAAAAGTGGGGGATAGTGTGGATGGATTCAGGAGGGATGGTATGAGAGGGGAGGGATGGGATGGGGGATGGGTAAGGGATGGGGAGGTACCTGGAGCGCGCTGCCGGTAAAACACAGGTAAACAAGCCAATTATAACAGACATTCACAAGGGCCATAAAAGACGGGTCCCTTTGATGACCTAACGGAAAGGTGATTTGACACAACCAGTTCCAGCTAATTTCTGTGTTTACATCAATTAATGCCAAAGCGTTAAGTTTTGTCAGAAGAATAATGACCAAACATTGTAGCCTCCTTCAACTTGCTGAGATAACTTAGGGAAAATAGTAAGATTTGCTGTGATTTATAATTTTTTGTAGATACAGATTTATTGGTGTGTGTGTGTGTACTCACCTAGTTGTGCTTGCGGGGGTTGAGCTCTGGCTCTTTGGTCCCGCCTCTCAACTGTCAATCAACAGGTGTACAGGTTCCTGAGCCTATTGGGCTCTATCATATCTACACTTGAAACTGTGTATGGAGTCAGCCTCCACCACATCACCCCCTAATGCATTCCATTTGTCAACCACTCTGACACTAAAAAAGTTCTTTCTAATATCTCTGTGGCTCATTTGGGCACTCAGTTTCCACCTGTGTCCCCTTGTGCGTGTGCCCCTTGTGTTAAATAGCCTGTCTTTATCAACCCTGTCGAGTCCCTTGAGAATCTTGAATGTGGTGATCATGTCCCCCCTAACTCTTCAACCCTTCTCCCACGGCAACCGTTCTCCCACGGCAACCCTCCTCCCACGGCAACCCTTCTCCCACAGGAAAGTCCTCCCACGGCAACCCTCCTCCCACGGCAACCCTTCTCCCACGGCAAGTCCTCCCACGGCAACCCTTCTCCCACGGCAACCCTCCTCCCACGGCAACCCTCCTCCCACGGCAAGTCCTCCTCCCACGGTAACCCTCTTCCCACGGCAACCTTCTCCCACGGCAACCCTCCTCCCACGGCAACCCTCCTCCCACGGCAACCCTTCTCCCACGGCAACCCTCCTCCCACGGCAACCCTCCTCCCACGGCAACCCTCCTCCCACGGCAACCCTCCTCCCACGGCAACCCTTCTCCCACAGGAAAGTCCTCCCACGGCAAGTCCTCCCACGGCAACCCTCCTCCCACGGCAACCCTCCTCCCACGGCAAGTCCTCCCACGGCAACCCTTCTCCCACGGCAAGTCCTCCCACGGCAACCCTTCTCCCACGGCAACCCTTCTCCCACGGCAACCCTCCTCCCACGGCAACCCTCCTCCCACGGCAACCCTCCTCCCACGGCAAGTCCTCCTCCCACGGTAACCCTCTTCCCACGGCAACCCTTCTCCCACGGCAAGTCCTCCCACAGCAACCCTTCATCAGTAAAGAACTGGATTGTAAGGGTTTATGAGATGAAATCCAGAGAAAGGGAGATATGTGAATATTAAGTTAAAGAATTCTGAAGCAACGTAAGGGAAGGGTACTGGAAGGGGGATTAATGGAATGGGCGGGTGGGGGGGGGTTAATAGGCCTAGGGGGAAGAGATTTAATGGCAGTGATAAAAAAGAAATTTATGACGGTAACCAGCAAGACAATTTAAGGAACAGGCAAGTGGAATAGGCACAAAAATTGGGAGGAAAGGAGGAGAATAGAGAATGGAAGAAAGGAAAATGTGTTTGTACTTAGTAACTGTGAATGAATGAAATGACTGTGAATTGTGAAATACTGTGTATTGTGTGAGTATGGAAGCAGCAAAAGCAGATAGGCGTATGCATGGGTCTTCGCAGCAGGTGGTATACATGGCTATATGCAGCAGGTAGTATAGATGGCTATATGCAGCAGGTGGTATACATGGCTATATGCAGCAGGTGGTATAGATGGCTATATGCAGCAGGTGGTATACATGGCTATATGCAGCAGGTGGTATAGATGGCTATATGCAGCAGGTGGTATAGATGGCTATATGCAGCAGGTGGTATACATGGCTATATGCAGCAGGTGGTATAGATGGCTATATGCAGCAGGTGGTATACATGGCTATATGCAGCAGGTGGTATAGATGGCTATATGCAGCAGGTGGTATACATGGCTATATGCAGCAGGTGGTATAGATGGCTATATGCAGCAGGTGGTATAGATGGCTATATGCAGCAGGTGGTATACATGGCTATATGCAGCAGGTGGTATAGATGGCTATATGCAGCAGGTGGTATACATGGCTATATGCAGCAGGTGGTATAGATGGCTATATGCAGCAGGTGGTATACATGGCTATATGCAGCAGGTGGTATAGATGCCTATATGCAGCAGGTGGTATACATGGCTATATGCAGCAGGTGGTATACATGGCTATATGCAGCAGGTGGTATACATGGCTATATGCAGCAGGTGGTATACATGGCTATATGCAGCAGGTGGTATACATGGCTATATGCAGCAGGTAGTATACATGGCTATATGCAGCAGGTGGTATACATGGCTATATGCAGCAGGTGGTATACATGGCTATATGCAGCAGGTGGTATACATGGCTATATGCAGCAGGTGGTATACATGGCTATATGCAGCAGGTGGTATACATGGCTATATGCAGCAGGTGGTATACATGGCTATATGCAGCAGGTGGTATAGATGCCTATATGCAGCAGGTGGTATACATGGTAATATGCAGCAGGTAGTATGTATGGGTATACGCAACACGCAGGTGTATACATACGTACAAACACCACACCAAACTCCCATCATTGCATACACAACTGAACACGGAGGAGAGGCGACGCCAATAGAAACTTACAATTAGTCAAGATTTCCTTCAATTTAATAAAAAAAAAAAAATAGAAGTTCCTGTTACCCCTCCCCCATTTTTTTTAATTTTTTTAACCAAGATTATATACATTTATATATATATATTTATATATACACCTGATAACACATCAACAAAATAAGTCTTCAGCTAAATGAAAAACGAGTCAATATGAGGATAGAGCCTTCATTAGCCTAGAGGCCTTCAAGACATTCGTACAAGGTTTTCTTTCAAGGAGGATCGGTTGTAAAAGTCGTCGTTTCGTACACAGAGGTGAGTTTTCTAATTATTTTCGTCTTACATATATCTCCAAGTTGTAAAGTTTAGGAGTCTACATGTGCCATGTACATCTACCTGGTTGATACCTGGTTGATGGGGTTCTGGGAGTTCTTCTACTCCCCAAGCCCAGCCCGAGGCCAGGCTTGACTTTTGAAAGTTTGGTCCACCAGGCTGTTGCTTGGAGCGGCCCGTAGACCCACATCTACATGTGACATGTACATCTATATGTGAGAATAGTATATGTAACCCCAAAGATGACATCTTAACAACACATCAACAAAATAAGTCTTCAGCTAAATGAAAAACGAGTCAAGATGAGGATAGAGCCTTCATCAGCCTAGAGGCCTTCAAGACAACTACATGTAACCTACATGATACCAACCCATGAATATGCAGCTCTGGCATTTACTTCACACAATAAAACTAGAAAATGTACACAGATATAAGCGATAAGCCTCGTCCTAACACTGAGGAAGCTCACCTTCAGTATAACTCTGAACTGACCACGCTGGGGGGAAAAGGTGAATCAAAGGAAACATGACAACAATGTACAAGATACTAAGGGAAATTGACAGGGTGGAGAGAGTGTCAGTGTTCTAAGTGACTGGACGAGACCAAGTGTGGCAACTTAACACAAAAATGACTCTTGAGAGACGACAGGAAGAACCTCGACAGCTGGAGAGTGGCCAGTAAGCGGCCTGAGCACCGAGGCACTGGACCCACCTGAGCACCGAGGCACTGGACCCACCTGAGCATCGAGGCACTGGACCCACCTGAGCACCGAGGCACTGGACCCACCTGAGTACCGAGGCCCTGGACCCACCTGAGCACCGAGGCACTGGACCCACCTGAGCACCGAGGCACTGGACCCAACCTGAGCACCGAGGCACTGGACCCACCTGAGCACCGAGGCACTGGACCCACCTGAGCACCGAGGCCCTGGACCCACCTGAGCACCGAGGCACTGGAGCCACCTGAGCACCGAGGCACTGGAGCCACCTGAGCACCGAAACACTGGACCCACCTGAGCACCGAGGCACTGGACCCACCTGAGCACCGAGGCACTGGAGCCACCTGAGCACCGAGGCACTGGACCCACCTGAGCACCGAGGCACTGGAGCCACCTGAGCACTGAGGCACTGGACCCACCTGAGCACCGAGGCACTGGACCCACCTGAGCACCGAGGCACTGGAGCCACCTGAGCACCGAGGCACTGGAGCCACCTGAGCACCGAGGCACTGGAGCCACCTGAGCACCGAGGCACTGGAGCCACCTGAGCACCGAGGCACTGGAGCCACCTGAGCACCGAGGCACTGGACCCAACCTGAGCACCGAGGCACTGGACCCAACCTGAGCACCGAGGCACTGGACCCACCTGAGCACCGAGGCACTGGAGCCACCTGAGCACCGAGGCACTGGAGCCACCTGAGCACCGAGGCACTGGAGCCACCTGAGCACCGAGGCACTGGAGCCACCTGAGCACCGAGGCACTGGACCCACCTGAGCACCGAGGCACTGGACCAACCTGAGCACCGAGGTACTGGACCAACCTGAGCACCGAGGCACTGGACCCACCTGAGCACCGCGGCACTGGACCCACCTGAGCACCGAGGCACTGGACCCACCTGAGCACCGAGGCACTGGAGCCACCTGAGCACCGAGGCACTGGACCCACCTCAGCACCGAGGCACTGGACCCAACCTGAGAACCGAGGCACTGGACCCACCTGAGCACCGAGGCACTGGAGCCACCTGAGCACCGAGGCACTGGACCCTACCTGAGCACCGAGGCACTGGAGCCACCTGAGCACCGAGGCACTGGAGCCACCTGAGCACCGAGGCAATGGACCAACCTGAGCACCGAGGCACTGGACCCACCTGAGCACCGAGGCACTGGACCCACCTGAGCACCGAGGCACTGGACCCACCTGAGCACCGAGGCACTGGACCCACCTGAGCACCGAGGCACTGGACCCACCTGAGCACCGAGGCACTGGACCCACCTGAGCACCGAGGCACTGGAGCCACCTGAGCACCGAGGCACTGGAGCGACCTGAGCACCGAGGCACTGGACCCAACCTGAGCACCGAGGCACTGGACCCACCTGAGCACCGAGGCACTGGACCCACCTGAGCACCGAGGCACTGGACACACCTGAGCACCGAGGCACTGGACCCACCTGAGCACTGAGGCACTGGAGCCACCTGAGCACTGAGGCACTGGACCCACCTGAGCACCGAGGCACTGGACCCAACCTGAGCACCGAGGCACTGGACCCAACCTGAGCACCGAGGCACTGGACCCAACCTGAGCACCGAGGCACTGGACCCAACCTGAGCACCGAGGCACTGGAGCCACCTGAGCACCGAGGCACTGGACCCACCTGAGCACCGAGGCACTGGACCCACCTGAGCACCGAGGCACTGGACACACCTGAGCACCGAGGCACTGGACCCAACCTGAGCACCGAGGCACTGGACCCAACCTGAGCACCGAGGCACTGGACCCACCTGAGCACCGAGGCACTGGACCCACCTGAGCACCGAGGCACTGGACCCAACCTGAGCACGGAGGCACTGGACCCAACCTGAGCACGGAGGCACTGGACCCACCTGAGCACCGAGGCACTGGACCAACCTGAGCACCGAGGCACTGGAGCCACCTGAGCACCGAGGCACTGGACCCAACCTGAGCACCGAGGCACTGGACCAACCTGAGCACCGAGGCACTGGACCCACCTGAGCACTGAGGCACTGGACACACCTGAGCACCGAGGCACTGGACACACCTGAGCACCGAGGCACTGGAGCCACCTGAGCAACGAGGCACTGGAGCCACCTGAGCACCGAGGCAATGGACCCACCTGAGCACCGAGGCACTGGAGCCACCTGAGCACCGAGGCACTGGAGCCACCTGAGCACCGAGGCACTGGACCAACCTGAGCACCGAGGCACTGGAGCCACCTGAGCACCGAGGCACTGGACCCACCTGAGCACCGAGGCACTGGACCCACCTGAGCACCGAGGCACTGGACCCACCTGAGCACCGAGGCACTGGAGCCACCTGAGCACCGAGGCACTGGAGCCACCTGAGCACCGAGGCACTGGACCCACCTGAGCACCGAGGCACTGGACCCACCTGTGCACCGAGGCACTGGACCCTACCTGAGCACCGAGGCACTGGAGCCACCTGAGCACCGAGGCACTGGAGCCACCTGAGCACCGAGGCAATGGACCAACCTGAGCACCGAGGCACTGGAGCCACCTGAGCACCGAGGCACTGGACCCTACCTGAGCACCGAGGCACTGGACCCAACCTGAGCACCGAGGCACTGGACCCACCTGAGCACCGAGGCACTGGACCCACCTGAGCACCGAGGCACTGGACCCAACCTGAGCACGGAGGCACTGGACCCAACCTGAGCACGGAGGCACTGGACCCACCTGAGCACCGAGGCACTGGACCAACCTGAGCACCGAGGCACTGGAGCCACCTGAGCACCGAAACACTGGACCCACCTGAGCACCGAGGCACTGGACCCACCTGAGCACCGAGGCACTGGAGCCACCTGAGCACCGAGGCACTGGACCCACCTGAGCACCGAGGCACTGGAGTCACCTGAGCACCGAGGCACTGGACCCACCTGAGCACCGAGGCACTGGAGCCACCTGAGCACCGAGGCACTGGACCCAACCTGAGCACCGAGGCACTGGACCCTACCTGAGCACCGAGGCACTGGACCCAACCTGAGCACCGAGGCACTGGAGCCACCTGAGCACCGAGGCACTGGACCCAACCTGAGCACCGAGGCACTGGACCCAACCTGAGCACCGAGGCACTGGACCCAACCTGAGCACCGAGGCACTGGACCCAACCTGAGCACCGAGGCACTGGACCCAACCTGAGCACCGAGGCACTGGACCCAACCTGAGCACCGAGGCACTGGACCCAACCTGAGCACCGAGGCACTGGACCCACCTGAGCACCGAGGCACTGGACCCAACCTGAGCACCGAGGCACTGGACCCAACCTGAGCACCGAGGCACTGGACCCACCTGAGCACCGAGGCACTGGACCCACCTGAGCACCGAGGCACTGGACCCAACCTGAGCACCGAGGCACTGGACCCACCTGAGCACCGAGGCACTGGACCCACCTGAGCACCGAGGCACTGGACCCAACCTGAGCACCGAGGCACTGGAGCCACCTGAGCACCGAGGCACTGGAGCCACCTGAGCACCGAGGCACTGGACCCACCTGAGCACCGAGGCACTGGACCCAACCTGAGCACCGAGGCACTGGAGCCACCTGAGCACCGAGGCACTGGACCCAACCTGAGCACCGAGGCACTGGACCCACCTGAGCACCGAGGCACTGGACCCACCTGAGCACCGAGGCACTGGACCCACCTGAGCACCGAGGCACTGGAGCCACCTGAGCACCGAGGCACTGGAGCCACCTGAGCACCGAGGCACTGGAGCCACCTGAGCACCGAGGCACTGGACCCACCTGAGCACCGAGGCACTGGACCCACCTGAGCACCGAGGCACTGGACCCAACCTGAGCACCGAGGCACTGGACCCACCTGAGCACCGAGGCACTGGACCCACCTGAGCACCGAGGCACTGGACCCACCTGAGCACCGAGGCACTGGACCCACCTGAGCACCGAGGCACTGGACCCACCTGAGCACCGAGGCACTGGACCCACCTGAGCACCGAGGCACTGGACCTAACCTGAGCACCGAGGCACTGGACCCACCTGAGCACCGAGGCACTGGACCCAACCTGAGCACCGAGGCACTGGACCCACCTGAGCACCGAGGCACTGGAGCCTCCTGAGCACCGAGGCACTGGACCCACCTGAGCACCGAGGCACTGGAGCCACCTGAGCACCGAGGCACTGGAGCCACCTGAGCACCGAGGCACTGGACCCACCTGAGCACCGAGGCACTGGACCCAACCTGAGCACCGAGGCACTGGACCCACCTGAGCACCGAGGCACTGGACCCAACCTGAGCACCGAGGCACTGGACCCAACCTGAGCACCGAGGCACTGGACCCACCTGAGCACCGAGGCACTGGACCCACCTGAGCACCGAGGCACTGGACCCAACCTGAGCACCGAGGCACTGGACCCAACCTGAGCACCGAGGCACTGGACCCAACCTGAGCACCGAGGCACTGGACCCAACCTGAGCACCGAGGCACTGGACCCACCTGAGCACCGAGGCACTGGACCCAACCTGAGCACCGAGGCACTGGACCCACCTGAGCACCGAGGCACTGGAGCCACCTGAGCACCGAGGCACTGGACCCACCTGAGCACCGAGGCACTGGACCCACCTGAGCACCGAGGCACTGGACCCACCTGAGCACCGAGGCACTGGACCCACCTGAGCACCGAGGCACTGGACCCAACCTGAGCACCGAGGCACTGGACCCACCTGAGCACCGAGGCACTGGACCCAACCTGAGCACCGAGGCACTGGACCCAACCTGAGCACCGAGGCACTGGACCCAACCTGAGCACCGAGGCACTGGACCCAACCTGAGCACCGAGGCACTGGACCCAACCTGAGCACCGAGGCACTGGACCCAACCTGAGCACCGAGGCACTGGACCCAACCTGAGCACCGAGGCACTTTCAATAAGGGGCGAAAAAAGGAAATAAAAGACGCAAAATATGAGGAATATAAACCACTGCATTAATTGACCAGATGGAAAGGCGAGGCCCAGGAGCTATTGGTCGACCTCATGCACATGTAGGTGTGTGAACGAACACACACACACACACACACACACACACGTCCCTGGAAAACAGAAGAGTTAGGGGAGGACATGATCACCACATACAGGATTCTCAGAGGAATTGATAGGGAAGATAAAGACATTATTTAACATAAGGGACACACGCACTACGGGTACAGGTGGAAATTGAGTGCCACAGCTCTGTGGCACATGAGCCACAGAGACACTAGAAAGAACTTTTTTTAGTGTCAGTGTAACAGATGGAATGCATTAGGCAGTGATGTGGTGGAGGCTGACTCCATACACAGCTTCAAAGGTAGATATGATAGAGCCCAGTAGGCTCAGGAACCTGTACATTACTTAATTTTTGAGAGGCGGGACCAAAGAGCCAGAGCTCAACCCCCCGCAAGCACAACTAGGTGACTACACACACTCGCCAACTCTACAACTTACAAATATTTTGAATTTCGGAAACTTCAAAGTGAAGGATGAGTCCATTTTTAACACCGAGAGAAGCGGCGGCCAGAAAGCTTTGGCACGATATCAGATTTTGTGGCTGACAGTGGTGACTGATCTGGTGACTGACGGTGGTGACTGATCTGGTGACTGACGGTGGTGACTGATCTGGTGACTGATGGAGGTGACTGATCTGGTGACTGATGGAGGTGACTGATCTGGTGACTGATGGAGGTGACTGATCTGGTGACTGATGGAGGTGACTGATCTGGTGACTGATGGAGGTGACTGATCTGGTGACTGATGGAGGTGACTGATCTGGTGACTGACGGTGGTGACTGATCTGGTGACTGACGGTGGTGACTGATCTGGTGACTGATGGAGGTGACTGATCTGGTGACTGACGGTGGTGACTGATCTGGTGACTGATGGAGGTGACTGATCTGGTGACTGATGGAGGTGACTGATCTGGTGACTGATGGAGGTGACTGATCTGGTGACTGATGGAGGTGACTGATCTGGTGACTGACGGTGGTGACTGATCTGGTGACTGACGGTGGTGACTGATCTGGTGACTGACGGTGGTGACTGATCTGGTGACTGATGGAGGTGACTGATCTGGTGACTGATGGAGGTGACTGATCTGGTGACTGATGGAGGTGACTGATCTGGTGACTGATGGAGGTGACTGATCTGGTGACTGATGGAGGTGACTGATCTGGTGACTGATGGAGGTGACTGATCTGGTGACTGACGGTGGTGACTGATCTGGTGACTGATGGAGGTGACTGATCTGGTGACTGATGGAGGTGACTGATCTGGTGACTGATGGAGGTGACTGATCTGGTGACTGATGGAGGTGACTGATCTGGTGACTGATGGAGGTGACTGATCTGGTGACTGACGGTGGTGACTGATCTGGTGACTGACAGTGGTGACTGATCTGGTGACTGACGGTGGTGACTGATCTGGTGACTGACAGTGGTGACTGATCTGGTGACTGGCAGTGGTGACTGATCTGGTGACTGACGGTGGTGACTGATCTGGTGACTGATCTGGTGACTGACAGTGGTGACTGATCTGGTGACTGACGGTGGTGACTGATCTGGTGACTGACAGTGGTGACTGATCTGGTGACTGATGGAGGTGACTGATCTGGTGACTGACGGTGGTGACTGACGGTGGTGACTGATCTGGTGACTGATCTGGTGACTGATCTGGTGACTGACGGTGGTGACTGATCTGGTGACTGATGGAGGTGACTGATCTGGTGACTGATGGAGGTGACTGATCTGGTGACTGATGGAGGTGACTGATCTGGTGACTGATGGAGGTGACTGATCTGGTGACTGATGGAGGTGACTGATCTGGTGACTGATGGAGGTGACTGATCTGGTGACTGATGGAGGTGACTGATCTGGTGACTGATGGAGGTGACTGATCTGGTGACTGATGGAGGTGACTGATCTGGTGACTGACGGTGGTGACTGATCTGGTGACTGATCTGGTGACTGATCTGGTGACTGACAGTGGTGACTGATCTGGTGACTGACGGTGGTGACTGTTCTGGTGACTGATGGAGGTGACTGATCTGGTGACTGATGGAGGTGACTGATCTGGTGACTGATGGAGGTGACTGATCTGGTGACTGACGGTGGTGACTGATCTGGTGACTGACGGTGGTGACTGATCTGGTGACTGATGGAGGTGACTGATCTGGTGACTGACGGTGGTGACTGATCTGGTGACTGATGGAGGTGACTGATCTGGTGACTGATGGAGGTGACTGATCTGGTGACTGATGGAGGTGACTGATCTGGTGACTGATGGAGGTGACTGATCTGGTGACTGACGGTGGTGACTGATCTGGTGACTGACGGTGGTGACTGATCTGGTGACTGACGGTGGTGACTGATCTGGTGACTGATGGAGGTGACTGATCTGGTGACTGATGGAGGTGACTGATCTGGTGACTGATGGAGGTGACTGATCTGGTGACTGATGGAGGTGACTGATCTGGTGACTGATGGAGGTGACTGATGGAGGTGACTGATCTGGTGACTGATGGAGGTGACTGATCTGGTGACTGACGGTGGTGACTGATCTGGTGACTGATGGAGGTGACTGATCTGGTGACTGATAGAGGTGACTGATCTGGTGACTGATGGAGGTGACTGATCTGGTGACTGACGGTGGTGACTGATCTGGTGACTGACTGTGGTGACTGATCTGGTGACTGACGGTGGTGACTGATCTGGTGACTGACGGTGGTGACTGATCTGGTGACTGACGGAGGTGACTGATCTGGTGACTGATGGAGGTCTGATCTGGTGACTGACGGAGGTGACTGATCTGGTGACTGATGGAGGTGACTGATCTGGTGACTGATGGAGGTGACTGATCTGGTGACTGATGGAGGTGACTGATCTGGTGACTGATGGAGGTGACTGATCTGGTGACTGATGGAGGTGACTGATCTGGTGACTGACGGTGGTGACTGATCTGGTGACTGACAGTGGTGACTGATCTGGTGACTGACGGTGGTGACTGATCTGGTGACTGACAGTGGTGACTGATCTGGTGACTGGCAGTGGTGACTGATCTGGTGACTGACGGTGGTGACTGATCTGGTGACTGATCTGGAGACTGACAGTGGTGACTGATCTGGTGACTGACGGTGGTGACTGATCTGGTGACTGACAGTGGTGACTGATCTGGTGACTGATGGAGGTGACTGATCTGGTGACTGACGGTGGTGACTGACGGTGGTGACTGATCTGGTGACTGATCTGGTGACTGATCTGGTGACTGACGGTGGTGACTGATCTGGTGACTGATGGAGGTGACTGATCTGGTGACTGATGGAGGTGACTGATCTGGTGACTGATGGAGGTGACTGATGGAGGTGACTGATGGAGGTGACTGATCTGGTGACTGATGGAGGTGACTGATCTGGTGACTGATGGAGGTGACTGATCTGGTGACTGATGGAGGTGACTGATCTGGTGACTGACGGTGGTGACTGATCTGGTGACTGATCTGGTGACTGATCTGGTGACTGACGGTGGTGACTGATCTGGTGACTTATGGAGGTGACTGATCTGGTGACTGATGGAGGTGACTGATCTGGTGACTGACGGTGGTGACTGATCTGGTGACTGACGGTGGTGACTGATCTGGTGACTGACAGTGGTGACTGATCTGGTGACTGACGGTAGTGACTGATCTGGTGACTGATGGAGGTGACTGATCTGGTGACTGACGGTGGTGACTGATCTGGTGACTGACAGTGGTGACTGATCTGGTGACTGACAGTGGTGACTGATCTGGTGACTGACGGTGGTGACTGATCTGGTGACTGACAGTGGTGACTGATCTGGTGACTGACGGTGGTGACTGATCTGGTGACTGACGGTGGTAACTGATCAGGTGACTGATCTGGTGACTGATGGAGGTGACTGATCTGGTGACTGATGGAGGTGACTGATCTGGTGACTGACGGTGGTGACTGATCTGGTGACTGATCTGGTGACTGATCTGGTGACTGACGGTGGTGACTGATCTGGTGACTTATGGAGGTGACTGATCTGGTGACTGATGGAGGTGACTGATCTGGTGACTGACGGTGGTAACTGATCAGGTGACTGATCTGGTGACTGATGGAGGTAACTGATCTGGTGACTGACAGTGGTGACTGATCTGAAGTCTCTCACTCACACACACACACACACACACACACACACACACACACACACACACACACACAGGGCACACACTACAGGGCCTCGTAGCCTGGTGGATAGCGCGCAGGATTCGTAATTCTGTGGCGCGGGTTCGATTCCCGCACGAGGCAGAAACAAATGGGCAAAGTTTCTTTCACCCTGAATGCCCCTGTTACCTAGCAGTAAATAGGTACCTGGGAGTTAGTCAGCTGTCACGGGCTGCGTCCTGGGGTGTGTGTGTGTGTGTGGTGTGGGAAAAAAAAAAAATAGTAGTTAGTAAACAGTTGATTGACAGTTGAGAGGCGGGCCGAAAGAGCAAAGCTCAACCCCCGTAAAAACATAAATAGTAAACACACACACACACACACTCCCCCCCCCCCACACACACACACTCCCCCCCACACACACACACACTCCCCCCCACACACACACACACTCCCCCCCCCCCCACACACACCCCCCCCCCCACACACACACACACACACACACACACACCCACACACACACACCTCGTTACAACAACCCATTAACATGGGATGGAAAATAGGATCAATACTAACGAGCGAACACCCAGAAATCGAAACCTATGAGTTGCCGAGACATTATTGAGCCACCGAACTCTCCATCTCCTCCTCCTCCCTGCTTGTAAAGATCGTAAATACACGAGGAGAAAAAACAAGCCTCTTCGAAGTTCCCCAACTCGAGAGATACCAGCGATGGAGGGACAGGGAGTGTGGGAGGGCTGCAGGAAGGGAAGGGTGAGGGGTGGGAGGGCTGCAGGAAGGGAAGGGTGAGGGGTGGGAGAGACAGGAAGGGTGAGGGTGGAAGGGGTTGCAGTGGGGTGGAGGCAAGGGTGCCTATCATGGTCGACATACTTCAAGAAGGGGGGAAACCTGGCCAGACTAAAGTGTAAACAACTCTATTTTTACTCACCATTCACCAGCCACAAAAGGTAACGGGAGAGGGGGGGAGGGGAGCAGGGGAGAGGGGAGGAGGGGGGAGCAGGGGAGCAGGGGAGGGGGGAGGAGGGGGGAGCAGGGGAGCAGGAGGAGTGTGCAGGAGACTTGGGGGAGGGGTGCATCTCCCCAACTTGCTGTTAGTATGAAGTAGAGGTGAGAGAGATGGGGGTGGAGAGAGAGAGAGAGAGAGAGAGAGAGAGAGAGAGAGAGAGAGAGAGAGAGAGAGAGAGAGAGAGAGAGAAAAAGGGAAAGGGATGGAAAGAGAATAGAAGCAGGAGATAATGAATGGGCAGGAAACGGAAACATGAACGGGGAAGGAGGGATAGGGAGGAAGACAGAGAGGGAGAGAAGGAAAGGAAGAAAGGAATAGGTGTGAAGAGAGAAAATACACAAAAAAAGTATGAAAACAAGAAGTAAACAGCGATTGCCAGGAATAAAGATAAGACAATGACAACTGGAAATGATAAGGAAAAAGAGGTGAAGAGAAAAACACAAAGATGAAGGGGGAATAGTTAACCCTGGAAACACAAACCGAAACTGTCGCTATTTTCCGCTTGTTACAACTTGTAATAAAGTTGTTACATCTTGGCTTAATGTGTTTATGACGTATTAGAACGTTGTTACAACTTGATATATTGGTTGTTATAACTGGTTAGGTGGTGTTAAAACTTGTTCGAACGTTGTACCAACGTCGTAGTTTCGGTGTGTGTTTGGAGGGGAGCGTGAATACGATTGTTAAAGGGCCGTATAAACATTGACACAAGCAGTACGCGAGTCATCGAGGGACGCAAGGAAGGACGCAAGGAAGGACGCAAGGGACGCAGATATTGAGAAGAAGCAGGGGACGCGCCAGGACAATCACCCCTCTCTGGGGTCACACCCCACTCTGGGGTCACACGCCACTCTGGGGTCACACGCCACTCTGGGGTCACACGCCACTCTGGGGTCACACCCCACTCTGGGGTCACACCCCACTCTGGGGTCACACGCCACTCTGGGGTCACACCCCACTCTGGGGTCACACGCCACTCTGGGGTCACACGCCACTCTGGGGTCACACGCCACTCTGGGGTCACACCCCACTCTGGGGTCACACGCCACTCTGGGGTCACACGCCACTCTGGGGTCACACTCCACTCTGGGGTCACATGCCACTCTGGGGTCACACCCCACTCTGGGGTCACACTCCACTCTGGGGTCACACCCCACTCTGGGGTCACATGCTACTCTGGGGTCACACACGCCACTCTGGGGTCACACACGCCACTCTGGGGTCACACGCCACTCTGGGGTCACACACGCCACTCTGGGGTCACACCCCACTCTGGGGTCACACGCCACTCTGGGGTCACACGCCACTCTGGGGTCACACCCCACTCTGGGGTCACACTCCACTCTGGGGTCACACGCCACTCTGGGGTCACACACTCCACTCTGGGGTCACACCCCACTCTGGGGTCACACCCCACTCTGGGGTCAGATTGCTCTTTCAAGACAAGTGGGGTACGTTAATATGTATAGAGGACCTTCATACGAGGCATGATGTGAACATGATGTGAACATGATGTGAACATGATGTGAACATGATGTGAACATGATGTGAACTATTGGTAACTCAACACAAAAGCAACAGACTGTGTACTCTCTGGAACAAATGTGAGCTTATGATGCTTTCTGGAACGAATGTGAGAGTTTTTATGTTCTGGAACAAAGGTGAAAGCTTTATACAATCTGCAACAAATGTGAAAGTGTTTTACAGTCTTTGGAACAAAGGTGTTCTCTTTAATAATCTATAAATTGAAAATACACAGATCCATAATATGCACAATAAAATAGCTGAATAGAGACAGTGCAAGACGAATGTATTCAACTCCATTCAGTTCTATAAGTACAGCTAGAACGGTCGCAACAGCAGGACGCCAAGGATTTTCAACCTTCCATGAATATAAGAAATATGGGTAGAAAAGAAAACGGGAGTTTTCAAGCTGGAACTAAACAAAATTCGTGACGGGGCTGGCCGCTTGGTTTCCTGTTGTCGGGGGACAGGCAGCCTGGAAGACTCACCGAGACCTTCCTAGACCAACAACTGGTCTTGCTTAGCATGTAGTTCACACCAGTTGTGATTTCCGTGTGGCTGGGTGGCCACGTGAGACTCCTGGCCACTGGCCAAGTTGTGACAGTAGGAAAACTACCAGAATTGTTGATGAATCTGTCCCGAGAAGCGTATGAATGTGTGTTCTCGTAGTCAGTCGTGATTGTGGTTGTATTTAGTAACTACACACATGTTGACCTGTGTGGTGGTTCCGAACGCGTTCGCTCGTTGTGTGTGTGTGTGTGTGTGTGTGTGTGTGTGTGTGTGTGTGTGTGTGTGTGTGTGTGTGTGTGTGTATGTGTGTGTGTGTGTGTGTGTGTGTGTGAGTGTTCGGGTGGAGAGCATCAACGTAAATCACCTTCCTGTCTATTTCAGGCACCACTTAGCATTGTTTTCCCTAACTCAGAAGTTTATGGTTTCCTGTTGGGCTCAAGTGTGTTGTTATGGCAGCAGCCCAAACTGTCTGCTCGAGTATGAATGAATCTTGAGGACTTGTGGTATTCAAACCTGCGTCTTGAGGTGCCCCCCCAATCCAGTATGATCCCCAGTCAAGAATAACAGAACCAGAGAACCACAATCCAAATCCTCTTGTACCCGACTTCCTCAGCAACTACGTAATAGCACCTGTGGCGTGCCCCACCATACCCAAGCTGCCCATGGGCATCTCAAAACCCGGGTTTGAATTCTACAAGTATTATGGGTTTTTGACATCAATATGAAACTTTATATCGTTTTCTTCCGCCCCAAAACCCTGCCAGACCTGCACCACACCCGAATGGTATCACGCTAAACCCCAGGAAGAAGAGTAGACAGCTGGTGTGGGATTACACATGTGTAGCCAAACTCGTTGTCCCCTATATACGCTGTTGATCAGGCACGTGGTACAGCGAGCCTCAAACAGTAAAGTGAAAAAAATAAAAGGTTCAAGCGACTTGAACATTTGTGCAGTTTTGTTCCCATAGCATCTGAGACACTTGGTGCCTGAGGCAAAGATGGCATGAGCTTTCTCAAGGTATTTGCGTCTAGGCACGTGGAAGCCCCCATAAAGACTAAATCTGCCAGTGTTCTGCTTCAGCGCCTCAGCGTGGCCATCCAGAGGGGACACACTTGCTGCGTCTTCAGATACTGCGCAGTAGCTACGCACTTTCAAAGAGATTCACAGCATTTAACTTTTCATTGTGTTCACTAATATACATAACTATTCAAGATAAGAGACTAGCAAATAGTGTTAGCGTTGAGGAAAGAAAAGTGTACCAGGATTGAAGCAGCTGTGGAATAATGTCCAGCTGTACTGGTCTTGTTCAGAACTTGTTCAGGACTAGTTTAGGACTTGTCTTAACACAGCTACGACCTGACTTGAGTCCCTTTGGCTCCCTGCTTTACATATGGTTGAGCATCGCACTGCGGCCTCCCACTGCGCCAACACATCAAAGGTCATCGTAGCGTGGGTCGGAATGCTTTGATCTGGTCTTACTGTAGTCAGCTCTGAGGACGCCGAGGGGTTAGCACTCTTTTGCTGCCATGGTGAGAGGCCTGGCAGGTGTGATGATGAATAGTTCGCAATAGATATGTCAACACCTGTCATTACCTTCTAAGACGCATTCACCCCTTCCCTTCCCATCAGTGACACATTCACCCCTTCCCATCACTGACACATTCACCCCTTCCCATCACTGACACATTCACCCCTTCCCATCAGTGACACATTCACCCCTTCCCATCAGTGACACATTCACCCCTTCCCATCAGTGATACATTCACCCCTTCCCATCACTGACACATTCACCCCTTCCCATCACAGACTATCACCCCTTCCCATCAGTGACACATTCATCCCTTCCCATCACTGACACATTCACCCCTTCCCATCACTGACACATTCACCCCTTCCCATCACAGACTATCACCCCTTCCCATCAGTGACACATTCACCCCTTCCCATCACTGACACATTCACCCCTTCCCATCACAGACTATCACCCCTTCCCATCAGTGACACATTCACTCCTTCCCATCACTGACACATTCACCCCTTCCCATCACTGACACATTCACCCCTTCCCATCACTGACACATTCACCCCTTCCCATCACTGACACATTCACCCCTTCCCATCACACACATATTCACCCCTTCCCATCAGTGACACATTCACCCCTTCCCATCACTGACACATTCACCCCTTCCCATCACTGACACATTCACCCCTTCCCATCACAGACTATCGCCCCTTCCCATCAGTGACACATTCACCCCTTCCCATCACTGACACATTCACCCCTTCCCATCACTGACACATTCACCCCTTCCCATCACAGACTATCACCCCTTCCCATCACTTACACATTCACCCCTTCCCATCACTGACACATTCACCCCTTCCCATCAGTGACACATTCACCCCTTCCCATCAGTGACACATTCACCCCTTCCCATCAGTGACACATTCACCCCTTCCCATCACTGACACATTCACCCCTTCCCATCACAGACTATCACCCCTTCCCATCACTTACACATTCACCCCTTCCCATCACTGACACATTCACCCCTTCCCATCACTGACACATTCACCCCTTCCCATCACTGACACATTCACCCCTTCCCATCACTGACACATTCACCCCTTCCCATCACAGACACATTCACCCCTTCCCATCACTGACACATTCACCCCTTCCCATCACAGACTATCACCCCTTCCATTTTTCTTCTATATTTCCCCTTCCTTCCCACACTCCCCCTCCTTCCCATTACTCCTTCCAGTCCAGTTCATAATTTTTAAAAGCTAACAAAGGAAACAAACAAGAAAAATGTGAAAAAGAACAAAAAAGGTTAAACTTAGAAAAGGGGGAAAAATTACAACTGAAATGGAAAAGGCACAAAAGGATGGGAAGGAATCAAGACGTAGGAGGTAATCAGAGCAGCAGGGAAGAACAGGGGGAGTGGAGGACAGTGAGAAAACAGAGAGGGACAAAGTAACAGTGATAATAAATGAAACTTGGAGCTCCCCCCTCTGTGTTGCTGATACTGGGAGAGAGAGAGAGGGGAAGGAGGAGAGAGAGAGGGGGGGGGGGGGAGGGAAGGAGGGGAGAGAGAGAGAGGGGAGGGGGGTGGGGAGGAGGGAAGGAGAGAAGAGGGGGAAGGCAGTAGCAATTATCACCAGGATGGCGCTAATGACCTGTTTGTTGACTCAGGGGAGAAGCAGGAGAGGACACCAACCATGGCGACGGATGCTGCGAGAGAGAGAGAGAGAGAGAGAGAGAGAGAGAGAGAGAGAGAGAGAGAGAGAGAGAGAGAGAGAGAGAGAGAGAGAGAGAGAGAGAGACACACACACACACAGAAACTAAGAATTTAGCCAAATGGAAATGCTTTGTGTGTTTCACATTAACAGAGATGTTTTCGACCACGTTGGCAGCTCTATCTTAAATCATTCATTGATGTTGGCTTTACATCAGCATCATATTTTGGACGGTCATGCCTCTTGGTTAACAACAATCATCAGACAATCCACCAAATGACAAGATGTACCGATTGAAACTATATTACACTCCTTGCATTGCAATCTTAATATGGCGGAAAACAAAAAAAATCTTTTATTTAAAAGGATGAATTATGTTTAGAGGAAAAGTGTTCAAAAGGCCCTTGATGTTGATAGTTCTCTCTCAGCGTACCTATTGCGCCTGTGCTTCCCGTCGGGTAATTTTGCACTTCCTGCCATGCCTCCTGGTCTCATGAGAGGTGACTTTCGTGTCCAGATTTAGAACCACGCTCACTAATATTTTCCAAATGTAAATTATTATGAATCTCTACAACCTGTGTGTCAGTGGATACCGGATTTAAAAATGTAAAATTGTTAAAATAATTTGTTTTATTGAGTGGGATCTGAGGGCACAAGACCCTATGGTCCTCAAGCCGCCTGGAGCAGCAAGGAAATACACACATCCATACTCCAGCTTTGACATCACGTAGGCCTGCTGCATCACGTAGGCCTGCTGCATCACGTAGGCCTCCTGCATCACGTAGGCCTCCTGCATCACGTAGGCCCGCTGCATCACGTAGGCCTGCCGGATCACGTAGACCTGCTGCATCACGTAGGCCTGCCGGATCACGTAGGCCTGCTGCATCACGTAGGCCTGCTGCATCACGTAGGCCTGCCGGATCACGTAGGCCTGCCGGATCACGTAGGCCTGCCGGATCACGTAGGCCTGCTGCATCACGTAGGCCTGCTGCATCACGTAGGCCTGCTGCATCACGTAGGCCTGCTGCATCACGTAGGCCTGCTGCATCACGTAGGCCCGCTGCATCACGTAGGCCTGCCGGATCACGTAGGCCTGCTGCATCACGTAGGCCTGCTGCATCACGTAGGCCTGCTGCATCACGTAGGCCTCCTGCATCACGAAGGCCTGCTGCATCACGTAGGCCTGCCGGATCACGCAGGCCTGCTGCATCACGTAGGCCTGCCGGATCACGTAGACCTGCCGGATCACGTAGGCCTGCTGCATCACGTAGGCCTGCTGCATCACGTAGGCCTGCTGCATCACGTAGGCCTGCTGCATCACGTAGGCCTGCTGCATCACGTAGGCCTGCATCACGTAGGCCTGCTGCATCACGAAGGCCTGCTGCATCACGTAGGCCTGCCGGATCACGTAGGCCTGCTGCATCACGTAGGCCTGCTGCATCACGTAGGCCTGCTGCATCACGAAGGCCTGCTGCATCACGTAGGCCTTCCGGATCACGTAGGCCTGCCGGATCACGTAGGCCTGCTGCATCACGTAGGCCTCCTGCATCACGTAGGCCTGCTGCATCACGAAGGCCTGCTGCATCACGTAGGCCTGCTGCATCACATAGGCCTGCTGCATCACGTAGGCCTGCTGCATCACGAAGGCCTGCTGCATCACGTAGGCCTGCTGCATCACATAGGCCTGCTGCATCACGTAGGCCTGCTGCATCACGAAGGCCTGCTGCATCACGTAGGCCTGCTGCATCACATAGGCCTGCTGGATCACGTAGGCCTGCGGCGATCCATGGTATAATCCAATAGCTAAGGTCTGGCTAAGGTCTTGACACGCCCTGGATGCAGGAAGCCTGTGAGGCAACATACCAGGCGAGGCGTCGGTTGGTGTAACACAGCTTGTATCACCTCTGATAACGATAACGAAATTCCCAGATGTTCCCGCGTACACGATGTTTGGAAGCAGTGTACAAGCCAATGACACCCGGAGTTCAGACTGTCAACCAATGAGGTGCTTCCTTTATGAACAACATTTCCGTTTCCACCTGCTCCTTCAACTGGAAGTAATACCTTGGAGCTGCCTCGCCGCAAGTACAGTCCTGCTCGACCTCGTTCTCTACTCCGATCGACTGAAGACACCACTGGGTTCGAGGCTCAACTGACAATTGAAGGTCAAGAGGCCATCGCCATTCCCAAGCAACCCCTCTAACCTATCGAATCCGATGCATAGAAAACGTGGATATTTGTAAGCCGTTACTTTTCATAGTAGGTCGATAAGTTTTAACAATGGTTACATAACATAAAAAACACGACCTATTAGTTAAGATGAAGGTTACAGGACTGTAAGGCAAGAAAGCAGCTCGGTTACAACGACGTTGTAATCTGGAAAAGTAATCAGCTAATTATACTCACATAGTTGTCTTTGCGGGGGGTTGAGCTTCGGCTCCTTGGTCCCACCTTTCAGGGCCAAGGATCACACACGACCGAATATATTTAGAGCACAAATAAGAGAGTGGGTGTGACCGTCATGTTGTAGGGGGCGTGGGAAATGGTAGTCAGCTGTGTGATACTAAGGTACCTGGACATTTATACAGCTGTCCTAGACTAAATGAAGGGTTACACAGTGTGTGTCAAGAGCCAGCTGTGTGATACTAAGGTACCTGGACATTTATACAGCTGTCCTAGACTATATGAAGGGTTACACAGTGTGTGTCAAGAGCCAGCTGCGTGATACAAAGGTACCTGGACATTTATACAGCTGTCCTAGACTATATGAAGGGTTACACAGTGTGTGTCAAGAGCCAGCTGCGTGATACAAAGGTACCTGGACATTTATACAGCTGCCCTAGACTATATGAAGGGTTACACAGTGTGTGTCAAGAGCCAGCTGTGTGATACTAAGGAACCTGGACATTTATACAGCTGTCCTAGACTATATGAAGGGTTACACAGTGTGTGTCAAGAGCCAGCTGTGTGATACTAAGGTACCTGGACATTTATACAGCTGTCCTAGACTATATGAAGGGTTACACAGTGTGTGTCAAGAGCCAGCTGTGTGATACTAAGGTACCTGGACATTTATACAGCTGCCCTAGACTATATGAAGGGTTACACAGTGTGTGTCAAGAGCCAGCTGTGTGATACTAAGGTACCTGGACATTTATACAGCTGTCCTAGACTATATGAAGGGTTACACAGTGTGTGTCAAGAGCCAGCTGCGTGATACAAAGGTACCTGGACATTTATACAGCTGCCCTAGACTATATGAAGGGTTACACAGTGTGTGTCAAGAGCCAGCTGTGTGATACTAAGGTACCTGGACATTTATACAGCTGTCCTAGACTATATGAAGGGTTACACAGTGTGTGTCAAGAGCCAGCTGTGTGATACTAAGGTACCTGGACATTTATACAGCTGTCCTAGGTTACAAGTTGATTTTTAATATCACACACTGTCTAGTAGAATAGTCATACATAGGCATGTGATCAGAAGCTTCCACTGGGAAACTTTAGATGAATTATGAGGATATCCTCATGGACACGAGAGGTAATACAGTAATTGCAAAGTTCCAGCAGGTCTGAAGGGTCTAATAGCTGGATTAGTCCACAATGTTGTGAATTGTTTTATTTTGTATTATTAACACATTAGGTACGTCTGCATTAGTGCAGCTACCCTAGACTATATGAAGTGGAGTACAGTGTGTCAAAAAAGCTAACTAGGTGATGCTAAAAAATTCCCATTACACAGGATGGTTAGTCATACGTTGTGAATGTTCAGATGACAGTGACACAAGTCTAAGGGACAGGCCCGCCACATTTCAGTATCTACACCTAATGACGAAATCAACAACTCGTCTCACCATACTGGTTTACTCTAGGCATCATACCGGCATAATATAATCATACTGGCACAGTTAAACATACTGGAACAATATAATACTGGCAGAGTTTAATAATCATACTAGCAAAGGGTTAACGGTACTGGCACCATGTAAGGACATCCTCTACAGACCAAAGACAAACTCAATTTGTTATGTGAGAAAAATTAACCACGTTATTTGCATTATAATTCGAGGAGCGAATTTCCTCAGGTCCTAAATATGCCTCGAAGCTTCCTACAACAGTGAGCCCGGTAGCCCACTACAGCAGTGACACCAGTAGCCCACTACAGCAGTGACACCAGTAGCCCACTACAACAGTGACACCAGTAGCCCACTACAGCAGTGACACCAGTAGCCCACTACAGCAGTGAGTCCAGACTATTTGTGAGATCTTCGTCCACCAGGCTGTTGCTTGGAGCGGCCCGCAGGACCACATATCCACCACAGCCCGGTTGGTCCGGCACTCCTTGAAGACGTTCCACACGACCAATTATCAGCAGACACACACCAGACAAGCTGGGGAGACTATAGGACAAGATCAAGGGGAAGGTTACCTTGAGATGCTTCCGGGGCTTAGCGTCCCCGCGGCCCGGTTGTCGACCAGGCCTCCTTGAATGTTGGGAACCCAACATTTCCTCAAAGGGGACGTTATGAGAGCCGGAAGAAGTTGATGTAATTACACGTGACGGGAGAGACGGAAAGACGGGGGGAAACTTGTCCCAAAGTTCGAGTCCCAAGTTCGAGCCTCGGATAATAAACTGGTTTTACGTCGCCTGACGAACCGAGTGAGGTTTAGGGTCCGCCTGTCCGGTTCCTCGGGCTTAACCGGATACCAAACTACAACCCGCTTAATGCACCCAATAATGTAGAGGCTTAGTGGAGCTGTTAAGTTTTTAAATCTGTGATGTTTTGTGATGCTGTGCCGGCGTGCACTGGAGTGCCGCCACGGCTCTTGTGGCACTCTGCTCCAGGGGAGTGCCACTATCAACAACACTCTTACTTAAACTGATAGTATCTTTAGGCCACTAATCTTCCATCTGACACTCCGGTCTGTGCCACTTTAACGTTGTTAAGTTTTATAACTGTAATTATATATTTTGTCTGTACTTTATGATAGTTGTATTGGGGTGTGTGCGCGCGTTAGTGCATATGAGCATGTATGAATGTGTGCCGGAATGTATACGTGTGTGTGTGTGTGTGTGTGTGTGTGTGTGTGTGTGTGTGTGTGTGTGTGTGTGTGTGTGTGCGTGCGCGCGCGAAAGTGGGTATCAAAAGTGGGGCCGCGGGGACACTAAAAAAGCCCCGAAATGAACTCAAGATAACCTCAAGATATATATATATATATTTTATATATATATATATATATATATATATATATATATATATATATATATATATATATATATATAAATGTGTTCGAACATTTATATTTTTCAAGGCCCTGTGGTTTGCTGCCAGCTGTGTCTGCTCTCTGAAGCATCTCTCTCTCTCTCTCTCTCTCTCTCTCTCTCTCTCTCTCTCTCTCTCTCTCTCTCTCTCTCTCTCAAATTACGAGAGAGAGAGAGAGAGAGAGAGAGAGAGAGAGAGAGAGAGAGAGAGAGAGAGAGAGAGAGAGAGAGAGAGAGAGAGAGAGAGAGAGAGAGAGAGAGATTGAATTAATCTGTATAAAAAATGTCACCCCCTTTTTAAGTCTTCCCTTTCAAACGCTTTTGCACTAGGACGAAAACTAATGAAAGTGACATTAATTGGAATCATTATATATATTTTTTTACGTTAATCGATAATTTGCCTTCTCGCTATTGAGTGAAAAATATGGACCCTTCAGAGTGACAGGCGAGAATAAAAGCCTCTCACCGAGACCAGATGAAGTTCTTTTTGGTAGAACTTTTGACTTTTAGCATGCGTGCGTGCGTGTGTGCGTGCGTGCATGCGTGTGCGCGTGCATGCGTGTGTGTGTGTGTGTGTGTGTGTGTGTGTGTGTGTGTGTGTGTGTGTGTGTGTGTGTGTGTGTGTGTGCGTGCGTGCGTGCGTATGTGCGTGCGTATGTGCGTGCGTATGTGCGTGCGTGCGTATGTGCGTGCGTTCATGAGTGCACGCATGTGTGTGCGTAAGTGTTACGAGTGTTCATGATCGTGTGCACATTGGAGTTCATAACACTGCCTGTTCTAACAGAAACTATCACTCCAATTAATAAGTAACACATTCTTAAGAATTCTTAAAACAACTTAAGAATCAATTCCCATCCACACTTTCCTGGGGATAAACATTCCATTCACCAGAGGCCAGATTCACGAAGCAGTTACGCAAGCACTTAGGAGCGTGTACATCTTTCCTCAATCTTTGACGGCTTTGGTTACATTTAGTTAAACAGTTTACAAGTATGAAAACTTGCCAATCAACTGTTGTTATTGTTATAAACAGCCCCCTGGTGCTTCGGAGCTCATTAACTGTTTAATAAATGTAAACAAAGCCGCCAAAGATTGAGAAAAGATGTACAGGTTCGTAACTGCTTGTGTAAATGGAATGCATTAAGGAGTAAGATAGTGAAGGCAGACTCGCACCTCACAGCTTTAAAGGTAGATGAGGTAGATTAGATTAGGTAGGTAGGTAGATGTGTCAGAGCCCAATAGGCTCTGGAACCTGTACACCAATCGGTTTCAAGTTGAGAGGCGGAACCCAACAGCCGTAGCTCATCCCTTGCGAGTAGTGTAGTTCTACAGTTTACACTGTACGACACTTACGACGGAAGCTAAAATACTGACTATAAATTAGAGCAAAGACGAGACAGCTGTACTAAGCACTACTTGAAGGTCTATTAGATATCCTTCAAGGTCTAGATATCCTTCAAGGTGTATTAGATATCATTCAAGGTCTAGATATCCTTCAAGGTGTGTTAGATATTCTTCAAGGTCTAGATATCCTTCAAGGTGTGTTAGATATCCTTCAAGGTCTAGATATCCTTCAAGGTGTATTAGATATCCTTCAAGGTCTAGATATCCTTCAAGGTGTATTAGATATCCTTCAAGGTCTAGATATCCTTCAAGGTGTATTAGATATCCTTCAAGGTCTAGATATCCTTCAAGGTGTATTAGATATCATTCAAGGTCTAGATATCCTTCAAGGTGTATTAGATATCCTTCAAGGTCTAGATATCCTTCAAGGTGTATTAGATATCCTTCAAGGTCTAGATATCCTTCAAGGTGTATTAGATATCATTCAAGGTCTAGATATCCTTCAAGGTGTATTAGATATCATTCAAGGTCTAGATATCCTTCAAGGTGTATTAGATATCCTTCAAGGTCTAGATATCTTTCAAGGTGTATTAGACATTCTTCAAGGTCTGGATATCCTTCAAGGTGTGTTAGATATTCTTCAAGGTCTAGATATCCTTCAAGGTGTATTAGATATCATTCAAGGTCTAGATATCCTTCAAGGTGTATTAGATATCCTTCAAGGTCTAGATATCTTTCAAGGTGTATTAGACATTCTTCAAGGTCTGGATATCCTTCAAGGTGTATTAGATATCATTCAAGGTCTAGATATCCTTCAAGGTGTATTAGATATCCTTCAAGGTCTAGATATCCTTCAAGGTGTATTAGATATCCTTCAAGGTCTAGATATCCTTCAAGGTGTATTAGATATCATTCAAGGTCTAGATATCCTTCAAGGTGTATTAGATATCATTCAAGGTCTAGATATCCTTCAAGGTGTATTAGATATCCTTCAAGGTCTAGATATCCTTCAAGGTGTATTAGATATTCTTCAACGTCTAGATATCCTTCAAGGTGTATTAGATATCCTTCAAGGTCTAGATATCTTTCAAGGTGTATTAGACATTCTTCAAGGTCTGGATATCCTTCAAGGTGTATTAGATATCATTCAAGGTCTAGATATCCTTCAAGGTGTATTAGATATCCTTCAAGGTCTAGATATCCTTCAAGGTGTATTAGATATCCTTCAAGGTCTAGATATCCTTCAAGGTGTATTAGATATCTTTCAAGGTCTAGATATCCTTCAAGGTGTATTAGATATCCTTCGAGGTCTAGATATCCTTCAAGGTGTATTAGATATCCTTCAAGGTCTAGATATCCTTCAAGGTGTATTAGATATCTTTCAAGGTCTAGATATCCTTCAAGGTGTATTAGATATCATTCAAGGTCTAGATATCCTTCAAGGTGTGTTAGATATTCTTCAACGTCTAGATATCTTTCAAGGTGTATTAGACATTCTTCAAGGTCTGGATATCCTTCAAGGTCTGGATATCCTTCAAGGTCTGGATATCCTTCAAGGTGTGTTAGATATTCTTCAAGGTCTGCTAGATATCCTTGGGAGTTGTTCATTAGGTTCCGTGTTCACGAGAGCACTGGATGAACATATCTGAACTTCACCTGATCAACAGGGCTGTGGTGCCCTGTCGAGGTCAAGCAACGTTCATCGACGTCAAACACACTACTTGACAGGGCGGTCACCTAACAGGCCAAGTTAGAAACCGGGCCCGCGGGGACATTGATTCCGAGCAACCTCCAACCATTTATAAGTATTCCCCCTCTTACGAAGCCTATACATCTTCCCTTCATCATGGCGGTTGTGTATGTGGATTTAATAAACAGTTAAGAGCTCCTACGCGCTACGAGGTTGTTAATGAATAACCTTGGGTTGTGATGTTTCCTAGCTCGTAAACTGTTTAATATAGACTAAACTTCCATGCGAGAGTAAAGATGAACAGGTTTCGGAACGGGTCTTCTTGGTGAATCCCGGTCAATATTAGGCAAGCAGGAACTAAACTGTGACCATCTCCAACACCAGTCTCAGTCTAATTACAGCTGGACAACAACACTTTTAAGCTAAGAATCACTAAGTGTGTATATATATATATATATATATATATATATATATATATATATATATATATATATATATATATATATATATATATAAAGTTTGTGAGGGTACCACCTCTGGTGCCAATGTGGGGACCCATAGCCTCGGAGAAGAAAATAAAAAGTATTCAGAGGAGACCTTGTGGTTTCTCACTGAACACTAATATTATCTTCTCCTACCACCCACATTCTTTTGTATGTACACATATATATTTACTTTATTTTATTTTATTTGAACTTTGTTACAAAAGAGGAGTTACATATGGGTTACAAAGATGGTTGTCACAGGTTGTCGAGTTCCTCCAGCTCCTCAAGTTGAGAGGCGTATAGTTTGTATATATATATATATATATATATATATATATATATATATATATATATATATATATATATATATATATATATATATATTATATATATATATATTCAAAGACGTTTGGATTTTGACTTGTCCAACTTTGCAGGGTGGGAAGATGACCAACATAGGCAAGTCGTGGTCGGCCCCCATTGTTTCTATAAAAAGAGTGGCGCCTTCCGTGTTGACCCCCGAGAAACCGGTGGAGTAGAAAGTGCTGGAGGATATCGCACACACTGGAGGATAACACACACTGGAGGATATTACACACACTGGAGGATATCACATACACTGGAGGATAACACATACACTGGAGGATATCACATACACTGGAGGATAACACACACTGGAGGATAACACATACACTGGAGGATAACACATACACTGGAGGACAACACATACACTGTAGGATATCACATACACTGGAGGATAACACATACACTGGAGGATAACACACACACTGGAGGATAACACATACACTGGAGGATATCACACACACTGCAGGATATCACACACACTGGAGGATAACACACACACTGGAGGATAACACACACACTGGAGGATAACACACACACTGGAGGATAACACACACACTGGAGGATAACACATACACTGGAGGATAACACATACACTGGAGGATAACACATACACTGGAGGATATCACACACACTGGAGGATAACACATACACTGGAGGATATCACATACACTGGAGGATATCACACACACTGGAGGATAACACACACACTGGAGGATAACACATACACTGGAGGATAACACATACACTGGAGGATATCACATACACTGGAGGATATCACATACACTGGAGGATATCACATACACTGGCGGATAACACATACACTGGAGGATAACACATACACTAGAGGATATCACATACACTGGAGGATATCACACACACTGGAGGATAACACATACACTGGAGGATATCACATACACTGGAGGATAACACATACACTGGAGGATATCACATACACTGGAGGATATTACATACACTGGAGGATAACACACACACTGCAGGATATCACATACACTGGAGGATATCACATACACTGGAGGATATCACATACACTGGAGGATAACACACACACTTCAGGATATCACATACACTGGAGGATAACACACACTGGAGGATATCACATACACTGGAGGATAACACATACACTGGAGGATATCACATACACTGGAGGATACCACATACACTGGAGGATATCACATGCACTGGAGGATATCACATACACTGGAGGATATCACATGAACTGCAGGATATCACATACACTGGAGGATAACACATACACTGGAGGATAACACACACACTGGAGGATAACACACACACTGGAGGATAACACACACACTGGAGGATATCACATACACTGGAGGATATCACATACCCTGGAGGATATCACATACACTGGAGGATATCACATACACTGGTGGATAACACATACACTGGAGGATATCACATACACTGGAAGATAACACACACACTGGAGGATATCACATACACTGGAGGATAACACATACACTGGAGGATATCACATACACTGGAGGATAACACACACACTGGAGGATATCACATACACTGGAGGATATCACATACCCTGGAGGATATCACATACACTGGAGGATAACACACACACTGGAGGATATCACATACACTGGAGGATATCACATACCCTGGAGGATATCACATACACTGGAAGATAACACACACACTGGAGGATATCACATATACTGGAGGATATCACATACACTGGAGGATATCACATACACTGGAGGATATCACATACACTGGAGGATATCACATACACTGGAGGATATCACATACACTGGGGGGATGCTGGAAGATAGCAGAGCCGGGGCAATAACAGTCGTAGGCCTACGGAGGTCAGGTAATGTTGTTTAAGACAAGAAATCAAGTCTTAAGGAAGGCCGCGATGCATGCTGGGTAGCTACTTGGCTCACGCACACAGGGACACGCACTCGCACACACAGGGACACGCACTCACGCACACGCACTCGCACACACAGGGACACGCACTCACGCACACACAGGAACACGCACTCGCGCACAGGGACACGCACTCACGCACACAGGGACACGCACTCACGCACACAGGGACACGCACTCGCACACACAGGGACACGCACTCGCACACACAGGGACACGCACTCACGCACATAAGGACACGTACTCGCGCACACAGAGACACGCACTCACGCACTCGCGCACACAGGGACATGCACTCGCGCACAGGGACACGCACTCACGCACACAGGGACACGCACTCACGCACACAGGGACACGCACACAGGGACACGCACTCGCGCACACAGGGACACGCACTCGCGCACACAGGGACACGCACTCGCGCACACAGGGACATGCACTCGCGCACACAGGGACGCGCACTCGCGCACACAGGGACGCGCACTCGCGCACACGCACTCGCGCACACAGGGACGCGCACTCGCGCACACGCACTCGCGCACACAGGGACGCGCACTCGCGCACACAGGGACGCGCACTCGCGCACATGCACTCACGCACTCGCGCACACAGGGACACGCACTCACGCACACGCACTCGCGCACACAGGGACGCGCACTCGCGCACACAGGGACGCGCACTCGCGCACACAGGGACACGCACTCGCGCACACAGGGACACGCACTTACGCACACAGGGACACGCACTCACGAACACAGGGACACGCACTCACGGACACGCACTTACGCACACAGGGACACGTACTCACGCGCACACAGGAACACGTACTCACGCACTCACAGGGACACGTACTCACACACACACAGGGACACGCACTCACGCACACACAGGGACACGCACTCACGCACACACAGGGACACGCACTCACGCACACAGGGACACGCACTCACGCACACGCACTCGCGCACACAGGGACACGCACTCGCGCACACAGGGACACGTACTCACGCACACAGGGACACGCACTCGCGCACACAGGGACACGCACTCACGCGCACACAGGGACACGCACTCGCGCACACAGGGACACGCACTCACGCGCACACAGGGACACGCACTCACGCACACGTACTCACGCACACAGGGACACGCACTCACGCACACAGGGACACGCACTCGCGCACACAGGGACACGCACTCGCGCACACAGGGACACGCACTCGCGCACACATAGACACGCACTCACGCACACAGGGACACGCACTCGCACACACACAGGGACACGCACTCGCGCACACAGGGACACGCACTCACGCACACAGGGACACGCACTCACGCACACAGGGACACGCACTCACGCACACAGGGACACGCACTCACGCGCACACAGGGACACGCACTCACGCACACAGGGACACGCACTCACGCACACAGGGACACACTCACGCACACAGGGATCGCACACACACAGGGACACGCACTCGCGCACACACAGGGACACGCACTCGCGCACACACAGGGACACGCACTCACGCACACACAGGGACACGCACTCACGCACACACAGGGACACGCACTCGCGCACACACAGGGACACGCACTCACGCACACACAGGGACACGCACTCACGCACACACAGGGACACGCACTCGCGCACACACAGGTACACGCACTCGCGCACACAGGGACACGCACTCACGCACATGGGGGGGGGGGAAGAACACACACTCCCGCCGTTTACATGACTTAAAAACTTGATTCAATTTCAAGTCATCTCTTCCCACTTGTCGAACGTCTCTTGATGTGTCCGAGGAGCAAAGTTAGCACAGGGAGTGATAGTGTGGAAGTTGGCACTCCTCATAGTGCTGGTGGGGAGTTTTGGCACTGTTGATGGTGACGGTGGGTGGTGTGGCACTGTTGGTTTACATTATCTGATTATCTCACACACACACACACACACACACACACACACACACACACACACACACACACACACACACACACACACAGATATAGCATGGGAAACAGAGCTCAGGGGAAAGACGGCCCAAGATAAGATGGATTACATCACGCAGAAGTGCAAGGACGCAGCAAACAAGTTTGCCCCAGTCCAAAAGGAAAACAGAGAAATGAAGATGAGAAACCCATGGTTTAATCAAAGATGTAGGCTAGCTAAGCAGCAAAGTAAAAGGGCATGGAGAAACTATAGGAATAACAGGACACTGGAGAGCAGAGAAAGATACCAGAATGCCAGGAATGAATATGTCAGGATGAGAAGAGAGGCAGAAAGACAATACGAAAATGACATCGCAAGCAAGGCAAAGACTCAGCCTAAATTGTTGCATAGCCACATTAGGAGAAAAACAACAGTAAAGGAACAGGTTATGAGATTAAGGATAGGGGCGGAAGGATTCACTACAAATGACAAGGAAGTGTGTGAGGAATTGAATAAGAAATTCCAGGAGGTCTTCACCTTAGAGCAAGGAGAATTTCCAGAGGTAAGTGAGGGAATAGCTAACCAGGAACCACTGGAAGAGTTTGAGATTACCAGTGGGGAAGTAAGAAAGTGTTTACTAGAGTTGGACGTGACGAAGGCTATAGGCCCAGATGGAATCTCCCCTTGGGTTCTAAAGGAAGGAGCAAGAGAACTGTGCCTACCACTCTCCATAGTGTATAACAAATCACTGGCAACAGGGGAACTGCCAGATATTTGGAAAGCAGCTAACGTAGTCCCGATATACAAGAAAGGGGATAGACAGGAGGCACTGAACTACAGGCCAGTGTCCCTAACCTGCATACCATGCAAGCTGATGGAGAAGATTGTGCGAAAAAAACTAGTGGAGCATCTGGAGCGAAGGAACTTTGTAACACAGCATCAACATGGGTTCAGGGATGGCAGGTCCTGTCTCACAGGGTTACTTGAATTCTACGACCAGGCAACAAAAATAAGGCAAGAAAGAGAAGGGTGGGCAGACTGCATATTTTTGGATTGTCAGAAAGCCTTTGATACAGTGCCACACAAGAGGCTAGTGCGAAAATTGGAGATGCAGGCTGGAGTGAGAGGGAAGGTACTCCGGTGGATAGAGGAGTACCTAAGCAACAGGAGACAACGAGTCTGTGTGAGGGGTGAGGTCTCAGATTGGCGAGACGTCACAAGTGGAGTCCCGCAGGGGTCAGTCCATGGACCTATACTGTTTCTGGTATATGTAAATGATCTCCCAGATGGTATAGATTCGTTCCTCTCAATGTTTGCCGACGATGCAAAAATTATGAGGAGGATTGAAACAGAGGATGATAGTAGGAGGCTACAAGATGACCTGGATAGACTGAGTGAATGGTCCAACAAATGGCTGTTGAAGTTCAACCCGAGTAAATGCAAAGTAATGAAACTATGCAGTGGAAACAGGAGGCCAGGCACAGGATACAGAATAGGAGATGAAGTACTTAATGAAACAGACAGAGAGAAAGATCTAGGAGTTGATATCACACCAAACCTGTCTCCTGAAGCCCACATAAAGAGAATAACGTCTGCGGCATATGCGAGGCTGGCTAACATCAGAACGGCGTTCAGGAACCTGTGTAAGGAATCATTCAGAATCTTGTACACCACATATGTAAGACCAATCCTGGAGTATGCGGCCCCAGCATGGAGCCCGTACCTTGTCAAGCACAAGACGAAGCTGGAAAAAGTCCAAAGGTATGCTACTAGACTAGTCCCAGAACTAAGAGGCATGAGTTATGAGGAAAGGCTGCGGGAAATGCACCTTACGACACTGGAAGACAGAAGAGTAAGGGGGGACATGATCACAACCTACAAAATCCTCAGGGGAATCGACCGGGTAAACAAGGATGAACTATTCAACACTGGTGGGACGCGAACAAGGGGACACAGGTGGAAACTGAGTACCCAAATGAGCCACAGAGACGTTAGAAAGAACTTTTTCAGTGTCAGAGTAGTTAGTAAATGGAATGCATTAGGAAGTGATGTGGTGGAGGCTGACTCCATACACAGTTTCAAATGTAGATATGATAGAGCCCAATAGGCTCAGGAATCTGTACACCAGTTGATTGACGGTTGAGAGGCGGGACCAAAGAGCCAGAGCTCAACCCCCGCAAGCACAATTAGGTGAGTACAATTAGGTGAGTACACACCCACACCCACACACACACACACACACACACACACACACACACACACACACACACACACACACAATAGGGAAATAGGACCAGAGTCATTGCTGTAAATATCCGATGCTCGAAAGGCGGGATCCAAGAGTCAATACTCGATCCTGCAGACACAAATAAGTGAGTAAAAATAAGTGAGTACACACACACACACACACACACACACACACACACACACACACACACACACACACACACACACACACACACACACACACACACACACATACACACACATACATTTGCATATAAATGATCTATCTTACCCTCTCAAAAGTCCCCAGAAGTCGCCAAGCTATCAATCCCCCAACTCAGGTCCCTGAGGTCCCAGCCTCCTCGTCTCCTCCTGCTCCTTACAGACACTGTTCAGCGGGTCACCAATTGCTAAAGACCCAACCATTGAACACCATGAATGTTCTCGACAAGCCTCTAAGCATGCCTGGCCATAGTGGCTATATTCTGACTTCATTACCTCTCATTAACGGACACGCTTTATCCAGGATCCCCAGCAAAGCCTAGCCAATCTTAGCCTAGCCCTGCCTAGCCTAGCACAGATTAGCGTAACCTCGCGTAGCGTCGAGAGGTTTTGCCTTTTTTTCTTGCAGGACTGGTGTTCGATCCCCGAGGGTTCAGGTGGTTGGGTATAGTTTCTTCACTCCATCATATCCCAGCTCTCATCCTTGTCCTCGAATCTGTTGTAAGCGTTATATGGAGGTACTGACAAGCCGCACACTGCCGGTAAATACCTTGTACGAGAAGTTAATGATTTACAACTAATTATTCCACCGCTGCCATGCCCCATTATGTGAAAAAATACACAGGATGTATACGTAAGAAATACACGGCATGTATATGAGAAATACACGGCATGTATATGAGAGAAATACACGGGATGTATATGAGAGAAATACACGGGATGTATACGTGAGAAATACACGGCATGTATATGAGAAATACACGGCATGTATATGAGAGGATTACACGGGATGTATACGTGAGAAATACACGGCATGTATATGAGAAATACACGGCATGTATATGAGAAATACACGGCATGTATACGTGAGAAATACACGGCGAATTTAAGTATATCAACACGTGTACCATTATCGACACCGAGACACGATATATTTTCGTAAGGAAAGCCCAACTACCCCCAGCCAGGCTCCCTCCCTACCCTTACCCCCAGCCAGGCTCCCTCCCAACCCTTACCCCCAGCCAGGCTCCCTCCCTACCCTTACCCCCAGCCAGGCTCCCTCCCTACCCTTACCCCCAGCCAGGCTCCCTCCCTACCCTTACCCCCAGCCAGGCTCCCTCCCTACCCTTACCCCAAGCCAGGCTCCCTCCCTACCCTTACCCCCAGCCAGGCTCCCTACCTACCCTTACCCCCAGCCAGGCTCCCTCCCTACCCTTACCCCCAGCCAGGCTCCCTCCCTACCCTGACCCCCAGCACCAATCTGTCTTCCTTGCCCTCCTCCAGGTTTTTACCTGACAGACAAGTGCCAGAGTGCCAGTCCTTGACGGCAGTTGACGGGCGGCCGGTGCCCCCCGTGTCAAGACCCCCCCCCCTGGAGGGGAGTAGGGGGAGGTTAAATACGACCAAGACCAAAGCTACAGCAAGGCCAAAGGAAAAGAGATCGTCCTCTGAAAAGCTTCCTGGCGAAGGAGAACGAGTAACTCGTTCAGCTAACACGACTCGTTTGAGCGGAAAACTGAAAAGCAGCGTTACAATTTCCTGAATCGGGGTTTTCTTCTGCTTTAATTCCTCAGTGTGACGGCAGTGTGACGGCAGTGTGACGTGTGTGTTCTCTCCACACACTCCTGAGACTGGGAAATGAATGTCAGGAATATTGTGATACCTGGACACCAAATTTATACCCCCACTAGTTCGATAGGCTCTTTAAATCACGCTTTGACAGAATTACTAGCTACATGGAAGAGGTTTGTTATGGGGGGGAGGGGGGGAGGTGGTAAGAGGGGAGATGGCCTGTTATAAATTGGCTTAACAACCGAGAGAGTTTAGGGTGATGATTGCGGAGGCGTGTTCGCCTGAACGTGAAGTGTTCACGAATGAACACCGACGGCCTAGGCAGTGTTCATTCGTGGTGCCTAGCGTGGAAGATTAAGGTTACAATATGGTTGGTTAATAAAAACACCAAAACGAGGCCATATGGTGATGGTAATAACGATAATTATAAAACATGTATGGGGTTATTACACAATCTGTCTCTAGTTCTCCATTCAACGCACACACGCGCGCACACACAGACACACACACACACACACACACGGTAACGGTAACGAAAACGATAACAAACGCAGTGTTCCCACAGGACTATTATGTTATGAGGAAAGAGAGGGAAGGAAGAGGTGGAGGTGGTGTAGCTCTGCTGGTAAGAAAAGGCTGGGATTTTGAGGAGATGGATATTCAGGGCTGTGAAGGTTTCAGTGACTACATAGCAGGTACCGTAACAAATGGAGGGAAAAAAATTATAGTCGTAGTCATATATAATCCACCACCAAATGAAAGAAGACCTAGACAGGAATATGATAGAAACAACATGGCCACCATTAACATAATAGAAAGAGCAGCTTCTGTTGCTAGCAGGAATTTATCTGGGCTACTAATTATGAGAGACTTCAACCATGGGAAGATAGATTGGAAGAACAGAGACCCGCATGGAGGACCAGAAACATGGAGAGCTAAGCTGCTGGACATGGCAACAAGAAACTTTCTAAGCCAGCACACCAAAGAACCAACAAGAATGAGAGGAGAAGATGAACCAGCAATGCTTGATTTGATATTTACCCTAAATGAGTAATAATACTTCCCTATAAGAGAAGTTAAGATGGAAGCGCCCTTGGGAATGAGTGACCACAGTGTATTGAACTTTGAGTACCTGGTAGAGCTAGGACTAATCCCCCACCAAAAAAGAACTAGGAATCAAAAGGCTGGCATACCGAAAGGGGAATTATGAACAGATGAGAAGTTTCCTAAGTGAAATACCTTGGGACACAGACCTCAGAGATAAGTCTGTACAGGGTATGATTGACTATGTTACCCAAAAGTGTCAGGAGGCAGTAAACAGGTTCATCCCGGCCCAAAGGGAAAAATCCGAGAAGCAACAGAAGAATCCTTGGTATAATAGGGCATGTATGGAAGCGAAGAAACTGAACAAAAGGGCGTGGAGGAACTTCCGGAATAACAGAACACCAGAAAGCAGAGAGAGATACCAGAGAACCAGGAATGAGTACGTCAGGGTGAGAAGAGAAGCAGAGAAAAGTTTTGAAAATGATATAGCAAACAAAGCCAAGACCGAACCAAAGCTACTCCACAGTCACATCAGAAGGAAAACAACAGTGAAAGAACAGGTATTGAAACTTAGAACAGGCGAGGACAGGTATACAGAGAATGACAGAGAGGTGTGTGAAGAACTCAACAAGAGGTTCCAGGAAGTCTTCACAATAGAACAAGGTGAGGTGACTGTGCTAGGAGAAAGGGAGGTAAACCAGGCGGCCTTGGAAGAGTTCGAAATTACGAGAGAGGAGGTCAAGAGACACCTGCTGGATCTGGATGTTAGAAAGGCTGTTGGTCCAGATGGGATCTCACCATGGGTACTGAAAGAGTGTGCAGAGGCACTTTGCTTGCCACTCTCCATAGTGTATAGTAAGTCACTGGAGACGGGAGACCTATCAGAAATATGGAAGACGGCGAATGTGGTCCCAATATACAAAAAGGGCGACAGGCAAGAGGCACTGAACTACAGGCCAGTGTCCTTGACTTGTATACCATGCAAGGTGATGGAGAAGATCGTGAGAAAAAACATGGTAACACATCTGGAGAGAAGGGACTTCGTGACAAATCGCCAACATGGGTTCAGGGAGGGTAAATCTTGCCTTACAGGCTTGATAGAATTCTACGAACAAGTGACAAAGATTAAGCAAGAAAGAGAGGGCTGGGCGGACTGCATTGTCTTGGATTGTCGGAAAGCCTTTGACACAGTACCGCATAAGAGGCTGGTACATAAGCTGGAGAGACAGGCAGGTGTAGCTGGTAAAGTGCTCCAGTGGATAAGGGAGTATCTAAGTAATAGGAAGCAGAGAGTTACGGTGAGGGGTGAGACCTCCGATTGGCGTGAAGTTACCAGTGGAGTCCCACAGGGCTCTGTACTCGGTCCTATCATGTTTCTGATATATGTAAATGATCTCCCGGAGGGTATCGATTCATTTCTCTCAATGTTTGCGGACGATGCTAAAATTATGAGAAGGATTAAAACAGAAGAGGACTGTTTGAGGCTTCAAGAAGACCTAGACAAGCTGAAGGAATGGTCGAACAAATGGTTGTTAGAGTTTAACCCAACCAAATGTAATGTAATGAAGATAGGTGTAGGGAGCAGGAGGCCAGATACAAGGTATCATCTGGGAGAGGAAATTCTTCAGGAGTCAGAGAAGGAAAAAGACTTGGGGGTTGATATCACGCCAGACCTGTCTCCTGCAGCACATATCAAGCGGATAACATCAGCGGCATATGCCAGGCTGGCCAACATACGAACGGCATTCAGAAACTTGTGTAAAGAATCATTCAGAACTTTGTATACCACATATGTCAGGACAATCCTGGAGTATGCAGCCCCAGCATGGAGTCCATATCTAGTCAAGGATAAGACTAAACTGGAAAAGGTTCAAAGGTTTGCCATCAGACTAGTACCCGAGCTGAGAGGTATGAGCTACGAGGAGAGACTACGGGAATTAAACCTCACTTCGCTGGAAGACAGAAGAGTTAGGGGGGACATGATCACCACATTCAAGATTCTGAAGGGAATTGATAGGGTTGATAAAGACAGTCTATTTAACACAAGGGGAACACGCACAAGGGGACACAGGTGGAAACTGAGTGCCCAAATGAGCCACAGAGATATTAGAAGGAACTTTTTTAGTGTCAGAGTGGTTGACAAATGGAATGCATTAGGAAGTGATGTGGTGGAGGCTGACTCCATACACAGTTTCAAATGTAGATATGATAGAGCCCAATAGGCTCAGGAATCTGTACACCTGTTGATTGACGGTTGAGAGGCGGGACCAAAGAGCCAGAGCTCAACCCCCGCAAACACAACTAGGTGAGTACAACTAGGTGAGTACACACACACACATACACAACACACACACACACACCCACACACACACACACACCCACACACACACACACACCCACACACACACACACACACACACACACACACACACACACACACACACACACACACCCACCCACCCACCCACACACACACACACACACACACACACCCACCCACACACACACACACACACACACACACACACACCCACCCACACACACACACACACACACACACACACACACACACACACACACACAGACACACACACACACACACACACACACACACACACACACACACACACACACACACACACACACACACACACCCACCCACCCACACACACACACACACACACACACCCACACACACACACACACACCCACACACCCACACACACACCCACACACACACACACTAACCATAACAAGGAAGGCGGATAAGGACAGTGAACACACTGCCTCAGCTCCCGCACCATCAGCAGTGCTCAGGATAATAACCGCTCTCCATTATTACACCCACAGTCACACTTAAGTCACCTGCGCCTTGAGAGCATTTGCTAATTATTTCTAATTCGATGTCCACTAACACCGCGAACGAGCAGTTCCCGAGACCGCGTACAGACGCTCCATGTCCACTGAAGTTCTCTTACCACTCTCGTAAGTGTAGGTGGGATGGTCTTGAAGTACCCAGGTGGGTGGTGGTGGAATGAGAGGTGTCACCAGTCTCTTCACCACCTACAAGACAGCCAGTGGAGGCGGTTACGTGGGACCAAACTGTGGTTCTGACGAGGGGGGGGGGGGACGGCTGGAACAATGGTTCTCGAGAAATATGAACACAAAGATCAATATTGTTCAGTTTGTTGTTGTTCCATTATATGTGTGTGTGCCTTGCACTCCTCAAACGGCTCAGACTTCCCAAATTGTGTCTTTGGCAAACAATTTTGGCTTTCTGTTGTCTCCTGTTTGTTCTTAATTCTAAGTTTATCCCTGTTGCTCCTTGTATCTTTGTTGTTCCATACTTTTATCATCCCCTCCTGTCTCTGCCTCTTTCCATTGTCTCTCTCTCTCCCACGCCCACTCTACCCATCTCCCCCCCCCCCCTGGTGTCTCTTAATTCTGTCTCAAGCTCTCCCATCTCCCATGTATCTCCTTCCTTCCCTCACTTCATAGTCTCCAAACTCCGTGAAAATCCTCAACTAAATTATTGCACTTGAGTAAACTCTCTAGCAATTTTTTTGTCCTCCTGTTTCCCCTCAATGCCCTTTCTTTTTTGTCCTGTCCCTCCCCCTCTCATCCTTTCCTTACCTCCTCCATTTAATTTCCCCCCTTTCTTATTTTTCCTTCCTACCTTTCATTCCCCACCCCCCTCCTGTCTCCAGCTTCCTCCCCCCCCCGTAACTCCCTTCTCTCTTCAGTTCAATTACCAGCTCTGAAAATTGTCCTACAACAACAATTATTTGGAGACAAAACTCGCAACGAGAGGATGAGAGGAAGCTCTGGCCCCCTGTGACAGGCAGAGGGGGGGGGAGAGCAGGGAGGGGGGGAGAGCAGGGAGAGGGGGGTGTGGAAGAGCAGGGAGAGGGGGGGGGGGAGAGCAGGGAGGGGGGGGGAGAGCAGGGAGGGGGGGGGAGAGCAGGGAGAGGGGGGTGTGGAAGAGCAGGGAGAGGGGGGGGGAGAGCAGGGAGAGGGGGGGGAGAGCAGGGAGAGGGGGGGGAGAGCAGGGAGAGGGGGGGGAGAGCAGGGAGATGGGGGGGAGAGCAGGGAGAGGGGGGGGTGGAAGAGCAGGGAGAGGGGAGGGGGTGAGGAAGAGCAGGGAGAGGGGGGTGTATGTGGAAGAGCAGGGAGAGGGGGGTGTGAAAGAGCAGGGAGAGGGGGTGTGGAAGAGCAGGGAGAGGGGGGGGTGTGGAAGAGCAGGGAGAGGGGAGGGGGTGTGGAAGAGCAGGGAGAGGGGGGGGGTGTGGAAGAGCAGGGAGAGGGGAGGGGGGTGTGGAAGAGCAGGGAGAGGGGGGAGTATGTGGAAGAGCAGGGAGAGGGGGTGTGGAAGAGCAGGGAGAAGGGGTGTGGAAGAGCAGGGAGAGGGGAGGGGGGTGTGGAAGAGCAGGGAGAGGGGGTGTGTGGAAGAGCAGGGAGAAAAGGTGTGGAAGAGAAGGGAGAAGGGGTGTGGAAGAGCAGGGAGAGGGGAGGGGGGTGTGTGGAAGAGCAGGGAGAGGGGAGGGGGGTGTGTGGAAGAGCAGGGAGAGGGGGTGTGTGGAAGAGCAGGGAGAAGGGGTGTGAAAGAGCAGGGAGAGGGGGGGGTGTGGAAGAGCAGGGAGAGGGGGTGTGGAAGAGCAGGGAGAAGGGGTGTGGAAGAGCAGGGAGAGGGGGTGTGGAAGAGCAGGGAGAAGGGGTGTGGAAGAGCAGGGAGAGGGGGTGTGGAAGAGCAGGGAGAGGGGGTGTGGAAGAGCAGGGAGAGGGGGTGTGGAAGAGCAGGGAGAAGGGGAGTGGAAGAGCAGGGAGAAGGGGTGTGGAAGAGCAGGGAGAGGGGGTGTGGAAGAGCAGGGAGAGGGGGTGTGGAAGAGCAGGGAGAGGGGGAGAAGTGGAACAAAATGGGAGAGGCTGAGAAATACGATAAGAAATGAGGACGGAAGAGGAAGCTGAGGAGGAGGAGGAGGAAGTATATACATGATGAGAAAGGAAAAGTATTGAGAGAAGTTGGAAAAGTATCGAGAGAAAAAGCTAAGAGGAAAAGTAACAAGAGGAACTTTTTTCAAGAGGAATTAGTAGGAAGAGTGAGAGTGATGGGAAAGAGAGAGACGCAGGGGGGAGGAGGGGGGAGGGGGGATAAGTGATGGGAGAGGGATGGGGGCTCGAACCTGAGTGATTGAGATGGGATGACCGGAGCATCTTCCAATACAAGACCCTGGAAGGAGAATACAAGTTGATCCTCTCCCCAAACCCTCCCTCCCTTCTGCCCACTCTTTGGGTCCTACCCACCCGTGGGGCCCACCACTGGACCCACCGCAGGGCCCACCACACCAGGAGTGGGCCAACGACGACACCGTTTAGACCAGCCTCCAGCGACCAGCTAAACTCTGACCATCTCGACCAGTCGGCGCCCCAACACCCAACCACTTCTATATAGACGAGTTACCCATCGTCAAGACTCTTATGATTGGTTATCATGTTGAAGGTCTTGGGGAACGTCTTGAAGGTCTTGGGGAAGGTCTTGGGGAACGTCTTGAAGGTCTTGGGGAAGGTCTTGGTGAAGGTCTTGGTGAAGGTCTTGGGGAAGGTCTTGGTGAAGGTCTTGGGGAAGGTCTTGGTGAAGGTCTTGGGGAAGGTCTTGGTGAAGGTCTTGGTGAAGGTATTGGTGAAGGTCTTGGGGAAGGTCTTGGGGAAGGTCTTGGGGAAGGTCTTGGGGAAGGTCTTGGGGAAGGTCTTGGGGAAGGTCTTGGAGAAGGTCTTGGGGAAGGTCTTGGGGAAGGTCTTGGAGAAGGTCTTGGGGAAGGTCTTGGGGAAGGTCTTGGAGAAGGTCTTGGGGAAGGTCTTGGGGAAGGTCTTGGGGAAGGTCTTGGTGAAGGTCTTGGGGAAGGTCTTGGGGAAGGTCTTGGGGAAGGTCTTTGTGAAGGTCTTGGGGAAGGTCTTGGTGAAGGTCTTGGGGAAGGTCTTGGTGAAGGTCTTGGTGAAGGTCTTGGGGAAGGTCTTGGGGAAGGTCTTGGTGAAGGTCTTGGTGAAGGTCTTGGGGAAGGTCTTGGGGAAGGTCTTGGTGAAGGTCTTGGGGAAGGTCTTGGGGAAGGTCTTGGTGAAGGTCTTGGGGAAGGTCTTGGTGAAGGTCTTGGGGAAGGTCTTGGGAAAGGTCTTGGTGAAGGTCTTGGGGAAGGTCTTGGTGAAGGTCTTGGGGAAGGTCTTGGGGAACGTCTTGAAGGTCTTGGGGAAGGTCTTGGTGAAGGTCTTGGTGAAGGTCTTGGTGAAGGTCTTGGGGAAGGTCTTGGTGAAGGTCTTGGGGAAGGTCTTGGTGAAGGTCTTGGGGAAGGTCTTGGGGAAGGTCTTGGTGAAGGTCTTGGGGAAGGTCTTGGTGAAGGTCTTGGGGAAGGTCTTGGGGAAGGTCTTGGTGAAGGTCTTGGGGAAGGTCTTGGTGAAGGTCTTGGGGAAGGTCTTGGGGAAGGTCTTGGGGAAGGTCTTGGTCTTGGTGAAGGTCTTGGTGAAGGTCTTGGTGAAGGTCTTGGTGAAGGTCTTGGTGAATGTCTTGGTGAAGGTCTTGGTCTTGGTGAAGGTCTTGGTCTTGGTGAAGGTCTTGGTCTTGGTGAAGGTCTTGGTCTTGGTGAAGGTCTTGGTCTTAGTGAAGGTCTTGGTCTTGGTGAAGGTCTTGGTGAAGGTCTTGGGGAAGGTCTTGGGGAAGGTCTTGGTATGCATAATCATTTTTTGTAAAATAAGAGATTTGTTTCTCGTAAGAGATTTTAATTATGCAATGTTTTGATTGGGAGTTATCAATCGCTCAGTTATTTATTTGATATTTTTCCACACTGTGTAACCCTTAATATAGTCTAGGGCAGCTGTATAAATGTCCAGGTACCTTAGTATCACATACCTGGCTCTTGACACACACTGTGTAACCCTTCATATAGTCTAGGGCAGCTGTATAAATGTCCAGGTACCTTAGTATCACACAGCTGGCTCTTGACACACACTGTGTAACCCTTCATATAGTCTAGGGCAGCTGTATAAATGTCCAGGTACCTTAGTATCACACACCTGGCTCTTGACACACACTGTGTAACCCTTAATATAGACTAGGGCAGCTGTATAAATGTCCAGGTACCTTAGTATCACACACCTGGCTCTTGACACACACTGTGTAACCCTTCATATAGTCTAGTGCAGCTGTATAAATGTCCAGGTACCTTAGTATCACACAGCTGGCTCTTGACACACACTGTGTAACCCTTCATATAGACTAGGGCAGCTGTATAAATGTCCAGGTACCTTAGTATCACACAGCTGGCTCTTGACACACACTGTGTAACCCTTCATATAGTCTAGGACAGCTGTATAAATGTCCAGGTACCTTAGTATCACACAGCTGGCTCTTGACACACACTGTGTAACCCTTCATATAGTCTAGGGCAGCTGAATCCAGCTGTATACTAAGATCAGTGTCCAGGTAGCTAAATAGGTGAATAACAAATTTGTTGGGAGCGATAGATTGTGATCACAACCACAGGTCGTTTTCTGTTGGACGCGATAAAATTGTGATCGCGGTCGGCTTAAGTCTGGGACAGGAAATACACTGATTGGATCACGGTCTTAATGTCTATAGCGTGAGGGAGGGGGGATAACTTTAACAGATGACTACTGTGTATGGAAGAGATGACTGTGACAGATGACTGGTGACTACTACTGTGTGCAGGGAAGGATTACTGTGACAGATGACTACTCTGACCACATCTCCTAAATTGAAAGAATATTCTCAATATTCTCAAATGAATGGAAATAGAAAACGGTAATGGCAAGCAAAGCTTTAGAAATGGTCAGTGATAACGCAAGGAATACCTGGGAAGAAATGATAACCTCAAGCGTAAGGAGGGTGAGTGATAACCCCCTGGAGGCAGGCTTGGGAAGGATGCAAGATAACCACAGGATGTTAGGGGCTCAGGATAACCACAGTGAGCTCAGAAGGGCTCGAGGGAGGAGGATCAGAAGCTGTGAATCGATGTGAGCTGTGATTATAGAAGGGATTAGTGGGGTGTGAGCAGGGTGGGGAGGACGGCAGGGGAAGTCAGGTAGTGGTGGGGGAGTATAGCGGACAGTGGGGGATAGAAGAGAGGGAGAAGAGACTAGCGAGCGAAGTGAGGAGGAGGATTGAAAGTGATAAGGACAGCTGTGAAGAGAATAAAAGAGGAATTAAGAGAGGTAGAGGAGAGGGGCAAGACGCCCCAGGTAAGCGCATCACCCCCACCTCCCCACCAGGATAATCTCCATCAGTAATAACATTATGGTAGTGGACATCTTGGCCGGTGAAGGGCTCAGAAAACTGAATAGGATCAAGTGGGTGTTGTCGCCAGTATTATCTCCACTTATCTCTCTCCCTATTGCATCTCCTCCCTTTCCGCCTTTATTGATAAGTGTAGTATTTATTCCTCCTAGAAAACATACTTTCACGTATATACAATACTAACAATCAATAGCAGCCGATGAGTCACAATAACGTGGCTAAAGTATGTTGACCAGACCACACACTAGAAGGTGAAAGGACGACGACGTTTCAGTCCGTCCTGGACCATTCTCAAGTCGATTGTCTTGATTGATTGTCGATTGACAATCGACTTGAGAATGGTCCAGGACGGACCGAAACGTCGTCGTCCTTTCACCTTCTAGTGTGTGGTCTGGTCAACAACAATCAATAGCAACGTGATATGAAAGATTTGAGAGTAATTATATGGGAATACTTTAAGCTTTAAAGAACACAATGGAGCGGCAGGCTCAACTGCAAGAAAAATGACAGGTTGGTTATGGAGAACTTTCAAGGGGGAGAGGCGACTTTTTAAGACACTATGTCTGAAGTTCATTTAATAAGCATACTTGGGAAAGAACATTTAGCTAGGCACACACACACACACACACACACACACACACGCACACACTGTTAATTGACTGTTGAGAGGCGGGACCAAAGAGCCAGAGCTCAACCCCCGCAAGCACAAATAGGTGAATACACAGACACACACACGGGTCTCGTGGCTGAGTGGACAGCGCTCGGGAGTCGTAGTACTAAGGGCCCCCGGAACGATTTCCGGCCGAAACAGAAACAAATGGGCAGAGTTTCTTTCGCATATTGCACATGTTCACCTAGCAGTTACCCAATCACTTTGGGATGGATGGTAGAGCGTGGGTCTCGCTTCATGCAGGTCGGCGTTCAATCCCGACCGTCCAAGTGGTTGGGCACCATTCCTTTCCTGCCGTCCCATCCCAAAATCCTTATCCTGACCCCTTCCCAGTGCTATATAATCGTAATAGCTCGTTATTTCTGATAATTCCCTTCCTCATCTAGCAGAAAATAGGTACCTGGGAGCTATTTACTACTAGGTGAAGAGGTTAGATGGCTGCTATGAGGCTAGAACCAAAAGGAACGAACCTCTTTGCATTAAACGACTGACAGCTGGGAAGGTGTGGCCCAGAAACTGAAGCTCCGTGCTGCATATTATGTAAAGTAAGAACTGTTAGGTGATCACAGCAACACAAGCACAAGTACACCTCACCACGCCAGGGTCTGGAGTCACTATGTCTTCTAACACACAACAAAGTTGGATAAAGTTCAGACGTATGCCTCCAGAGTAGTTCCAGGGATAAAAGGACTGAGCTATGAGGAAACACTAATGGAATTAAACCTCCCATCACTGGTAGAGAGAACAAAACAAGGGGAAACATGATCAATACATACAAAATTCCTAGTGAAATTGACCGTGTACAAAAAAAAAAGACATTGTTACCGGAACGTCTTTTTCCTGGAACATTGGAAAGACGGAACAAAAAAAAGTACCCAAACAAGCAACATAGATATTACAATATTCCTCAGTGTCAATAGTAAGCAAATGGAATACAATGAAGGGATGAAACCAGACTCTATAACCAGCTGCAATTATAAATAAGACGGAGCCAGATAGTCTTGGCAATCTACACACCAGCAGTTCGACGTTTGATAACTCACATACATGGAAGCCAGACACACACATGCCACAGATAGGCAGAGACCCCATAGCTAGCGATTAGACCCCCCACACAACCACAATTAGATAAGTATATGTAGGTGAGTACACATGTACTCCCTCACACACACACGCGCACGTTCTTAACAAAACTTGGGGCCCGCTTAAGAATGACAAAGGCGACAAGTTCGTAGAGTCCTGAAGAAAAGTGGTGGTCGAAGCTGGTGCCAGCGTACCTCAGGTCCACACCTGCCACTAAACCTGACTGCTTAAACACCGGCACCAAGAGTGCCACTACACCATGTGTGTGTGTACACAAGTGCCACTACACCATGTGTGTGTGTACACAAGTGCCACTACACCATGTGTGTGTGTACACACCAGATGCTACTCTAATCCCCGAATACCCTAAACATACCAGCCCGTTCTCGCACTTGCTTACTGTCAATATTGGATTTTTTAATAAGTGCACATGTGACATACTAATTGATTGTGAATATTTTAGTTTACCTTGAAAAGCTTCATAAAAAACACCGATCTCGCCTAACCTTCTTAGTATGTTAAGATAAGCATCTTATTGCTTCTTAATTACAATTATTACTTAACCTATCAACGGTATAGGTTAAGTAATAATTGTAATTAAGAAGCAATAAGATGCTTATCTTAACATACTAAGAAGGTTAGGTGAGGTCGGTGTTTTCTATGAAGCTTTTCAAGGTAAACTAAAATATTCACAATCAATTAGTATGTCACATGTGCACTTATTAAATAAGCCAATATTGACTATAAGTAAGTGCGAGAACGGGTTGAACATACTGGTATAACCGCCCGGTACACCACAGGTGCTTGTGTAATACCGGGAGACACACTATTAGTATCTAACGCAATATTATACGACTTCGCTGGTCCACATGTGTGCTTGAAGCCATGAACACGTCCCAGCGTGTGACGGTTGGCGGTTGACGGGGGTGGTTGGCAGGGCGGTTGACGGGGGTGGTTGGCAGGGTGGTTGACGGGGAAGTGTGCCATGCACGGATTATGTTCCATTGGCTGCAGAGGCACCCCCAGTGCCAGATCCGGTCAGAGTGCCTGGTAGTGCCTGTCACAGCTACTGGTTGTCTCTATGGGGCCAGTGTGTCTCAGAACTAACATCAGTGTTATTCTCTCACCACAAATATCTATCATTTTGCCATGCTGCTGATGTTTGTCCGGATGCTGGTGACGGGTGACATCTTACAGTCTCCTTATCATCCTAATCTTGCAATATACATTGTGCCAATATGTATGTCCTACCGCCCCAATGGTATTCCACATTTTGCTTTTCCAATACACATCACCATTCAAATTGTACGCTGAATGTCACTAACATAATAAAAAAAAGTAATTTCGACTGTTCTGCACATGTTTAGTCCAGCCGGTATTGTAATGACTTATTTAAGTCGTTACGGATTAAGATCTACTTACTATCTACTTACTATTCTGTTATGACATGTTCAATGTTGTTGTTGTTTAAGATTCAGCTACTCGGAACAAGTTCCAAGTAGCACGGGCTATGGTGAGCCCGTAGTGGACTTACCTGGCACAGGAGCGGGGCAAGTAGCACGGGCTATGGTGAGCCCGTAGTGGACTTACCTGGCACAGGAGCGGGGCAAGTAGCACGGGCTATGGTGAGCCCGTAGTGGACTTACCTGGCACAGGAGCGGGGCTGTGCATGTTCAATGTATTGTATTTTTTATGTACACTTTCATAATTGTATATGTACGACTATTTCTGAATAGGTATTTTGATTTTATTTAATAATTCAATGCAACTGACATCTTAAGTCTGTGGTAGTGACCTTTGACTTGTATTAGCGAGCTGACCCTTCGTGACCACAGGGGTCAAGAGGTGCCACGGCTGACCTTAAGCTGTTTATCAATGAGCTCTTGCAACATTTAACTCTTAACCCTGAGTTTGCAACCTCTCTGTGCTCTTTAAGCTGAGAAAACCCTGCAACACTGCCG